>NW_024003676.1:0-2528 GCF_014805625.2 Glossina fuscipes
TCCTTTGGTCATCAAACTATTCAATTGCGCTAAGTTTTTATTTATATCTGCAAGAAAAACATTTTAATTTTTCGAACAAAATTTATGGGTTAATATAAAAACAGTTTTGCGAAAAAAATTGATCAAACCGATTTGAATATAAAAACTTGAAAGATTTGATAGGAAACGAAAACACTATTTTGCTTACGAAAAGAAATCTGTTAAAAACTATTATTATTTTGTCTACTCTACCCTAAAGTTTTTTTGTGAACGTAAAAGTCCAAAGCGCACCGCAAAATAAGCAAATTGCTTACAAGTGATTTTTGACTTGACATTTACACAAATATTAAAACAATATTTAATTTATCCACCAATCCATTTAATAAAAACTACGAAGGCGTTCTTTTACAATCCCTGTTGTAAATCTTGAGTAATAAGAAAACAAATTTAACGACATAAACTACACTTTTCACACATAAGTAAAGGTTTACATATAAATGAATTTGGTCAATGATCGGTTTATTTCTGAAAGCCACCCTTAAATCGTCAATGACAATTGTTAGTGATACAAAAGAAGAAAAAAAAGAGAAGAGAAACACAACGGCTACGAAAAATAATTACGATAACCACATGGTCATCAGCTTGGTCTAGCGAGGATTGTGGCAGGTAAATCAGTTCGGTGACGTATAATAGAAAACATGGTGTTAAGTTAAATGAATAAGTTGGATGAGTTTATTATAGTATAAATACGCAAATAAAAAAATGCAATGTATTTACGAAAAGTCTTTGATTTTGACAAAAGGAAGATGAGAAGGTGAGAGGGACATTGCAAACGGACAGGGAAAAATATAAATATACATAATATAAATAAAAAATTAATTTTTTTTTTACAAGCTTGTTATGAACCTCTAAATTGGACTTCATACGAAAGAAGGGAAAGAAAATTGGTTTTATTTATTTTCTTTAAGGTAAACTTACACATATTTCTTAGGTACAGTGGCACTCTTCACCGAAATTAGTACTCACTAATTCGTTTCTCTGCCATGCTGTTTTGCGTCTTCTCTGTAAGGGCGTATAGAGGTGATTTATTGCTCCTAATTTACCTCGAACACTCGCAGAGATAATAATAAATCTTATAGTCCATGTTGGAAACCAAAGTAGTAATACACATATATATATATATATATATTTTAGTAAATGCATATTTGCGAGAGTTTATGGTTATCATATGCCTGACATATTTTGCTGCCGTTTTATTTCTATAGTTATGATTTGCTCTGCTCATTATATGAAATAAAGACTTATATGCAATACTTCTTTGCCTTAGTCCAAAGACTCCAGAAAAAATGAAAAAAATATTTGAAATAAACAAGTGCGATTTCTCTTCTTTTCGTACTTTAAAACTGCGTCGTGTTCTTTTTCAACAATCCAAGCACTTAGCTTCCAGCTTTACTTGCCTTAGCGGCAACACATTTGTCGAAAACCAACTCAAAATAAGCTTAAAATGTTGTAGCTAGAACTTAGAATGTCTTCTATTTGCATTTAAATATTTATTGTTCGCATTCATTGGTAGATAAATCTGTATTTGTGCCCACAATTATGAAAGCGATGTAAGCCATATATTTCTTGTTTGGAATTGTATAATAGGTTCGCCTATTTTATTAAATTTGCTATCCTTACGCTGCTGCCGGTTTGTGCTTTTCTTCACTTTATTTCCTCCTGGTGATTTTATGTATTCTTTTCACATCTGTTTACTCACTGTTTTCGTCACTTGCTTTCTAATCTACGTTAAGCGGCATTTGCCTTCCTGGCGCTTTCAAATCTCCACACATAATCAGTGTTTCTTACCACGCTAGGCATAACTTCTCAACAAGTGTTGATCATCCGCTTCATCTCCCACTCTCTCTACCCGTTTTCTTTTCTGCTGCTTTAGTCGGTCTTCACTCTAGTTTGTTTCGTCCATATTTCACTACCTATGTTTATGGTGCCCACCAAAGTCGTCTCTCCAATTACTGTATAATTCCATTCTCCATTTCCACCACTCTCAAGCATGTTAAGACCGAAGGATTCGTGTTTCCATAACATTCGTCCTATCTTTTTTCTATTGCCCTTCTGAGTTTGACTCCATTATCACTTTCCTACTTTTGCCTATTTTCTTCTGTCTCATTCTGTACTGAGCCGCACTTTATTAACTGCTATTATTCCAAACCTATAAACTGCCTATCTGAATGTCCTTTTTCGGAAATTCGGAAATTTGCAGCGAATTTCTGCTATATATGATTTGCTGCTGCTACTCGGGTAAACAAATGATTGAAAACGGAAATTGTCTACTGTCCTTATAAAATTTATATCCTTAAACTAGTTATGCGAGAAGTTAAAACATGACTTTATGATATACGAAATTCTTGAGATTCTTGAAATTCAGTTTTATTATGAGTGTGAACTATTCCTGTTGATTTTCGCAAATAAATTATACCCATCACGTGTGGTACAGGGTACATTCAGTTTGTGCAGCCATATATAATACGCAGAAGGACTTAAGATATGCC
>NW_024003676.1:2538-3372 GCF_014805625.2 Glossina fuscipes
TAGATCTAATTTAGTTTAGGCAACATAAATTCTCACAAATAGGCAAAGAAAAACAGACAAGAACAGTTTACATTGCATTTTGTCCATTTAACTAAAGTTATTTTCTGGTTTTCCTGCGTTCTGGTGTCTAGCACATGACTTTCATTAGCATGAGAAGCTAGATTTTCTCTTGCTTCATTTATATTGATGCATATATATTGCAGTTTTTGTATTGCTTATGTTGGAGTGTCTTCTTACCAACAGCGTATGCAGTAATATCTCTAAATTCATAAGACTGCCTTATCTTTTATGGTGACGGAATCATAAAACGTGACTCTGCTTTCACGAACAAAATAACTTCCAGATATAACTCACTACTATAAAATCGTTAGGCAGTTGCCCGAAATTTTTGCACGCGTCAGTGTAGTAGGTAGAAAAGTTTATTTTTATTCAATCTTACAGTTAAAGAGATAAAACTAATTGCAAGGTATGCTAACATTTTGTTCAAAATACAAACTAGCAAAATCTCAAGAACTTTTGATGGCTCTGTTATCGATGACGCTAGTACCGTTGTTAATATTAGACATTTAAGAGCTCTTTCATTCTCTTAACGTATACCGGCAAGAATAATGTTTTATTTTTCTATTGCATCAAAGGCTTGCAAAGGAAGGCATATATTAGGTTTTTGCTAAAATTTGTATCAGCGGCTTCTAAAGGTAAAAATTAATATTACCAGTATACATAATGGTTGAATTCGATGGTTTTGACAATTCCTCTACATAAAATAACTGTTTCCCATTTAACATTAATATTGTTAACAGCGTACGCCGACGGTAATCACGGACCGCCCAAAAT
>NW_024003676.1:3382-4457 GCF_014805625.2 Glossina fuscipes
TTCTCTAATTTACTCTAGCACTGACTAACCTGACTAATCTTCGACTTAAGCTAATTATTTTCCACTTCTTCTGATTTTGCTTCGAGCTAATTTCTCTGAATAAATTTGTTCTTCTTGGTTACCTTCCAAGAATGAAAATAAAAGTCAACTATTTAGTGTTCACAAATCATATCTTAAAGCCGATTTATTATTATTTATTATATTTATTTTTGTTTGGATTCAGCTGTTTGTACGTAAATAATTTGGGTTCAATTTATTTTATTTGCCATTTATAGCTATTTTCTCTTACAAATGAAACTCTAAACATCCAATTCTAACTCTGAAAAATCAATAGCAACACAAAATGTCAGCCCTTCTGCGGAGGTTTACCTAAGACGATAGCTAGGTTTCATTTTCGAATTATTTTGCTGTGAGAAACGCCCTGCTAAATCTGTGAAAATAGCTCAACAATTTGCGTTAGAGTTGGTATTTCTGTCTTAATATTAGTTATTTAGAGTTACATTCATAAGAAGAAATAACAATTGACTTAAAACAAAAAGTTGGAAACTTCTGCGTTTTACTTCAATAGTGTGATTAATACTGTCAATTTGTCAAAGCTTGCAATGCATTGAGTATCACTAATTTTTCCATACATCGTCATACACAGCCGCTGTCATTGATAAAGCGCAAAGGAACAGCTGATAATAAAACCCCATTGCTTTCGCAACATTTGCGGCGACTAGAAAGTGCAAAGTCTTTTTTTGGCGACGTCATCGACATTCCCTAGAGGTCTCCCAATTGAAGCAGATGAATGAGATGGTGAGAAGTGGCATATCCTGTACACTTTCAAATGGAAATTTAATTAAATAAAAGACATAAGGAATAAACCGTTTTTCTAAAAATAAAAAGTTTGATTTCATTTTGATTTTCATAAATTGATTAAAAAGAAAAATTTAATTTAAAACACTATAAATCGTCTATAGCTAAATTCATATGTTAATGTATAAATATATGTAATAGAAGTAAAAAGGACATAAAATTCATAGAACAAGTTCACAAAGAAAATAATTTACGAAAATGAAAACGGAAATTGGAT
>NW_024003676.1:4467-4880 GCF_014805625.2 Glossina fuscipes
GCTTTACTGATTTTATTTGAACTTCTGAAGACATTAATATAGATTAAATTGTGTTGAAATACCTACATCTAACAATGCCACCACATCACTTCATTCCACTTCTATATCACGATTGATTTGCTGTTTGTAGTCCGACATTTTCATCATTCAACAGTGAATCCAATTACCATTGAGGGTGACTTCGTTGTTTTGCAACGGCTGATTGCACCAAGTCTGTGGTCAATTTTCATTAGTGCCATTTCGTTTCAAAACTTGTTTACATTACATATGCATTGAAGTTAAAGCTCTTAGGAAAGCAAAGCTTCTTGTATAATAGGGAACGTTTCATTGACTATTTCCATATGTCTTCTCTTTTCGCTGACATAGTTTTTTTTGTTTTTGGTTTTCATTTATGTCGTCGTGATTGCTACCAC
>NW_024003678.1:0-1397 GCF_014805625.2 Glossina fuscipes
TGTCTTCTTATTGTACTAACATTAAAACAAATTACCAATCCGCCTTAAATATGATGATACTTCTACGATGGCAAACATAACCTTCTAACAACGACCACTCAACATAGACTGAACTAGGACTTCCTTCTTACTGCTCTCTCTCACGACCGACTATCAATTCCTTTGCATTCTTTTGATTTTATTCTGTCTCTTATTTTGTAAAAGAATGCAAAGAATATAATATATAACGGCTCTTCGCTGTGAATAGCAAATGTCGTGGCCACTTGTTTGTATATTCACACATCGATCATTGCCCATTCAATTTCCGCCGTCTTAACAGCGCTTTACTTCTTAATGACAACACCTAAAAAATAGGAATAAACTCATAAGAGTATTTTCTCGTTTAGTTCGGAAATAAAATTCTCTCAGAAGGATGTAAAAGCTGTCGAGTCATTAACATTTTCCCCAAAATTTGAAATAATTTGTTAGATCATCTAATTGTTCGTAAAGCATAAAAACAAGCGGAGCTTCTATGCAGTATATTGTAACATAAAATATCCTTTTGTGTGTTTTCCTTTTTTACTCAACTCCTGTTTATACCCGTTAACGAAAGATGAGGAGAATATTTATTATATAAAACATTTAAAACGCCAAGAAGAAAACTTCAAGGATTGCACAAAGTATATATATTCTTCATCAGCATCAACTTCTGAATCGATTTTCGTCCGTCTGCTCGTCTGTGTAATGTCAGTCGTTAGCATACTCCTGGCCGCAAAAACGAAGTGATGAACTGCAAATTTGACACAATCATTGGAAGTTCTTGCACGCACATTGGTATTGAAAATGGCGTCCGCAGTACCGCGTAACCTGAAAACACCTCTGTTTTTCAAAAGGAACAAAAAATTGTTTTTTTACTCATTACTCATAAACTATATATATATATATATATATAATATAATCAATATATGTATATATATAGCAAATGTATACATAAATGTAAAAAAATTGGAACGCGATGCTTTAATACCGGTACAAAAAAGTGGAAACATGACCGTGCTTACCAATATTTTAGTGTACCAAAATTTAGTTTTTTTTTTCAATACCTTTATAACTCGCAAAATTAAGCTTCAACAACTCCTTAGGATATATAAATTCTTGACCACTTTCAAATTCAGAATACACCTAAGCATGTCCCTCTTTCTATTCGTTCATTTCTCCGTCTGTGTATTGTCTGTTATAAACATTCTCCCGGGCGCATAAATGAAGTGCTAAAAATGAGGTATTGAAAATGGATCAAATCGAACGAACAGTACTTCGTAAAGTGCATTTCTGTTTTTCAAAACGAATAAAAAATTAGTGGTTTTGCTTATACACTCATAAAATACCGCAGGAAAATCTACAAAAATTTGAACAATGCT
>NW_024003679.1:0-3146 GCF_014805625.2 Glossina fuscipes
TTTAATTGTCAGCCTTGCCCGACTATAAAGTTCTTACTTGTTTATACTTCTATTTGTGAATTTCAAGAGCCAATAACCTTGTTTTCACGGAAAATTGATATTGGAGGGTAATGTTCTCACACTTCTGCTTCAGAATACCAAATTTGGCACAACATGGCAGAAACGATGTATTGTATATAAACACATAAGCACTGCTTTTATGGCAAAATAAGGCTATGAAATAAAGCAGAGCATCAAAACCACTATAACACTTTCCGTTACGTTTATTTTTTAAAAGTTTATAAAATTTTTAGTATTAAACGATGAATGAATGAATATTTTTGAAGCAAAACTTTCTTGCATTACGTCCATGGGATACGTAGGTATCAACGGATGTTTTTATTCTAAACTTTCCATAAACACCAATAATATTACAACAAAATTTAATTAAGTTAAACTAAATTTTACTTTAAACATCATTTTGTTTTCACTTTCTTTTTTCCTGCACTGCGTACTTTGTATCTAACTCTTCATCTTATTACACTTCTTTGAGACAAATAACAAAAAAGCAAGTCATTCTTAATGCGTCAGGACAGAGTGGCAAAGAAAAGCAAAGAAGAAATACGTGCAGCGGAAAATTGAAATGTTGAAAGAGATTGCCTTAAAAACTTCGTGACATTATATATAAAACAGTGGATAGAAGTTCAAATTGGGAAATTCTTTGTTAAACTTTTTAACGAAACGTGAAATAAGGCCACTGTTAGTTTTTCAACACTGGTAAATGCTTTATTTTCCTTTTTTTTTTGTGCTCACTCAAAAAGCAAGATGGGTTAGCAAGTGTTCTGAATGGTAGGAGAACCGTAGGAATTTTTTCTTCTTATGTACCTAAAGGGTAGGCAAGTTTGTCAGTATGCCTATCCTACAGTAAGTTCACAGACAGCAAAAACATAAGATTGTTACGAAAATCGCATCTGATACAGGGAGGCTGCATTTTTATACGCACCACTGAGGGATGGGGTACACTTGTTGATTTAAAATGCTTGCTACATCCATAGGAAAGCTTCAGAGATTCTAATAAGTGTATTATAGATTGGCGTGTAATACCGAATCGATCGATAATTGCCCACCTTTGCGTCTGTGTGTCTGCGAGTCTATGTAGTGTATGTTTTTAGCACTCTCTAAGCCGTTTAATATGTCGACTTCAAATTTAATAGAAACAAGTTCTGGCGCACATCATGAGAACAAAAGAAGACCTGAACATAAGAAAGAAGCATCATCTCTTCAGAAATAGATTACTAGGCGAATCGCAAAACAACATCAGGGGAGAGCCGAAAACGACGACGGGAGTAAGGCAGAAAAGCGAAACTTATTATTAGAGAATAATAACCAGAGTACCCCTTCGAACAGGCAAAGTGTTTGTAAAATTTGAAGAACCTCGATGTAAATATATAATTATATGGTCAACGCTGTAAAATGAATAGAATAAGTGCGCATTGATGTGGAATGTAATAAGCGTGTAACTTTAATCAATCTACGGTTCTTGAAATGCTTTCGTATTTTTAAATGATTTAACATTTATTGATGAATTGTAAGCGAAGTAAGAGAATGAATAAACAAAGTGAAAACCTGTGAAAAATCAAACTATTTTTCAAACATTCAAGGAATTGCTAAAATTCTTGTGGGTCAGAGCCTGGTGCCACTGAGCATACCCTAGCACCAGGAAATGGGCAGAGGTCCTCACAGTATGTATACATATTGTGACGAATAAAATCGTCTTCCTATGTGGCTCCATAAGTTAGAATAATTAAGAATAATTAAGTATATTGGACGGATTATAGCCTTAATATAAGACATCGATATAATAGAATGGGGGCACTATCTGACAGCTTTAACAGTCTGACCAGGGATGGCTCTGATTCGAAATTGCTTTATTAAGTTCGAGTTAGAACTTGACTGATTGACAACGGCATCAAAGTGAGAAACGTAGACAAAGAGAAAATAAACAACTTCTTAGTTTTCCGGTGTCTAACAGCGGGATTGTTAACAACATTCAGGTTGATCCAATGTCCGGCAGGATCCTGCTACTTTGCCGCCTACTTACAAAGTTCAAAAATGATTGCCATTCATTCAAAAATGCGGCTACAATGCGGAAGAGAAAAACAATTTGCGAAAACACCGATAACTCTTTCACATTTCTATATGTAGCTTGCGATCCCATAAAGACATTTTCGACAACGTGTGGCCCCGATAACCGTCAGAATCGCCTTCATGTTAAGTACAATGTGCGCTCGTATTCTCAATTGAACAAGGAATACTTATACCAAATTTTAGCAATTCTAGCCCTTAAATTGACTGGTTTGTGTCTAGTGTTAAGCGTTACAATTTGTCTTTCAAAGGAACTACTAACTGCTGCTAACAAATTTCTAGACAAATAAATATTTTCATTGAACAAAATGTCCACTACCATGCCTACATTAAGTAAAATTACTGTAAACATTGAAGAAACCCCTAGTTTTAAAATATATCCATCAAAAGAATGGTTTGAAGACAACAATCTAAAGTTTCAGTCCGATCTAGTGACACTTCCTTACGTAATAAGAAACCTCATTGCTATTTTTGTTAACGATAAGTTAGTAGTAATGATTCACCTACAACTTTATGGAACTATCTGCCTTCTCCTTACTTAGCCATTAAATTCATAATTTCACTGTTTCTTAAAAAAACTATTTTCGATTTAACATATGTTTGTGTTTCCACGAAAAATTTCATAGATGCTATGTGGGACAGCGAGCTCACGTGCAAGAAATGGTGCTCCATATCATGCACAACCCATGTTTCGCCTAATTTTTTTTATTATTATTCTAATTACATTAATATTTCCTTTCGGCAAGTAAAAGCGTTTCCTTTTTGGTTTTCTTCTTTTTATTTACATTCACGTGAATTAAAAAGAAATCTTGTTACGGGCTGGAAGTCAAACACATAAGGAAAATAATGCATTGAAAGCAAGAAAGAAAATTATGTGCGGCTATGAGAGAGTCTTTTACAACTGCCGCCTTTATCTTAAAGCAAGTAAAAAAAAAAAAAGAAAAAGAAAGTTCATTACTGTGTATTATTGAGACGGCGTGGCTGGTGCTTTTTCAGATTTGCATAAGTGCTGCAGAATATAC
>NW_024003680.1:0-3458 GCF_014805625.2 Glossina fuscipes
TCTTCGTTTTCAAAAACTGGAAAGTATGGACGAACAAAAAAATTTTTTAAGTCTTTCTAAAAAAATAAAACATAATTAAACTTTATACGAACCAGGAAACAGCATTTGCCCATTGCAGAATTTCCGTTGAGTAACCAAGAGTGCTGTGGATCTTGTATGTAAGCGTTAGGCGATTAAATTATTACTGCAAACACTTGTACTACTACTGAATTGAATGAAAGGCTGGAGCAAATGTTCAACTTACCCTCAGCGCCCCATTTAAGTATTACGGGTTTCCACCATTACTTGCTTTCTGTAGGAGGAGTAAGTAACCAATTTGGTTCCCATTTTAAATACCAACCAGCATGCAAGAATTTCCAATGTTGCTGCCAAATTTTGAGGCGATAGGTTTATTTTTGCGGCCAAGACAGAGCACTACATAGACGGACAGAGCGACAAGCTTAAATAAATTCAGAATTCGATGCTTATCAAGAATATATGTAATTTATGGGATCTCTGAGACTTCCTTCGGAGCGTTGTAACCGTTTTGACAAAATGAATATACCCTTCACTTTACGGTAACGGGTATAAAAATAGTTAGAAAATTTAGTCGGAAAGTGTCGAAGACGCCAAGATAACGAAGGAAGGGAAAGAAACAAAAAAAGGAAAAAGAGAGAAATTGAAGAAGAGCGAGGAAAAGAAAGAGATAAAATTAAAAAAAAAAAAACGTATTGTAAACTTTTGTGGAAAACTTGAATGCGCACCACGTGCTAAAACATTTTGTTTCCTTTTTTTTGAAATGTTGTGGTTGGGTATGTGGGGTTATGTCACGCCCATTTTAAAAGTTTTCATCCAACCTTTCCCAAAGAATATGCTTCAAATTTCAAGTCGCCATAGAAATTTTAGCAAGACAAGGAATTACGAAGGGCACAAAACAAGGACCGATGAACGGGTAGGGTTTAATAAACCAATGTTCAAATTGTGTGGATATTTACTTTAAATTGGATTGCCATTACTGTGTGTAATGAATTAAAAAGTTTTTTCAAATATGGTGCTGGTTAAAAAAGTTGGAATTAATGCAATAAATTGAAATATAAACAGTAAATCTATTAACATTTGTCCATAATTTGTTGAATTTCAAAATTTTGATTAAATTGTTTGACTATGTAACAATGGCATCAATGTAGTCATGTGCTTCAAGTGGAGAAAATAGCGGGATACATACACGGTTTTAACGGTTTTGTAGCTAAAGCGAAAAGATAAAGTGAAAATAGTGAAAAAGAAATCATACGATGTCCATGTGTTTAAGTACCCACTCATCTTTAAGGTACAAACATTATTAAGAGTTTCCTTAACCATAAAGTCCGTTATCATCACCACAAAAACTTTTTTTCTCTAAAAATCAAAAACCACGTATCACTGCTTTACGCATGTACACATACAAGAGGCCAGACGTACATGCATTCCTTGTATATTAGGTATATATATAAAAATATATATAAATAATTATATTTAAATACAAGTCTGTGTAAACATATGTAGGCAGCCAGCCTCCCTTTTGGTTTCACTCTCTAGTATGTGTTTCAACGCAGCTGTCTCTTTGATTCAACATCTTGTCAGTAACAGTAGAATTCAGTAGAATAAAGCGACGGAAACGTCGTGTAAAGCACTTGTGAAGCTTATAGCAAGGTCTAATTAGAATTAATTTGGTCTCATATTTTTGTTTGGAAGGTACTCGGGGAATTACGCCTTCAACAATAATTTATACAATAAATAGTTGAAATGCATTGATTAGATTACAATTTTATACTAACACTAAATCTGTGTATATATTTGTTGGGACAAAGAATTTTGGTTTAATACAGATCTACTGTCATCCATATTCCATTGCATTAAGGAAAAGCTGATAGTGAAAGCAGACACGTTTTTGATTTGCTTCGCCTTACCAGCGCTTACGCAAATGTTGAAATAAAAAGTAACATGTAGTATAAATTTTTTCCTTCATAGCTTTGTTAACGTCCATTCAAACTCATTCAATGATTTATTTACATAACCATCACGTCTATTTTATTTATAGAGCTATAAAGTCCACTAATTTTAGTAGCATGTTAAAAAAGTTGATCGCAGTTTCTTCAGCTTAGCATCGGTGTTCTAATAAGTCTTTTTTATCTGTCTTTTGTTTTAAATTACAATTATTGCTTTTTTGTGCCGTGGAATTATGACTAAAATCACGCCTAATTTTCGTCCCACGCGTTCATGTATGCCTAGTTAAGTATTTTACGTATTTTAGCGTAGTTTAAGGTATTATAAGATTGGAATTGGATTCTGGCAACTTGGCAGGCGTTGCCCCAATTTGAGCTTATGATTTGGATTTCAAATTACAGTATGCCGTATTGGCAACGCTAATCTGGTGAAGACAGTTTTTGTGCTCGCTCTTGAAGAAGTAAAGAAGACGGAGAAACGTTCATTGTAAGCCGCGGGACTGATAACATTATTCAGCAGAAGCGCTTGAGGTGTTTTTAATATTAAGATCATTTCTCAGCTCGAGTTTGAAGGGTAAAGGTGCCCATAAGATATAAAGAGAATGAAGAATCTCTCAGTAATGAGCTAAGCATAACGCAGTGATTGAATTGAATAAGTAAGTAAGTAGTATATTAACTAAGGCCAAAAAATCCATAATAGCATGTGTGCCGTAATTAAATGAGGGTATTCTATATGGATATATACGCCATACGCGATATATGTCGTAGCGAATAAGTTATCGTATATGATTTCTAAATTTTCTAGTGTTAACTAAATAAGGAAATAATTATCTTCCAACAGTGGAAGTTCAGGTAAGAAATACAAATTCTTCTGTAACTATCTCTGGGACGCCGGACAGCGAACCTTGTTAACCAGTTTTAGTTATGATGCTAAGCAAATGGAACAAGGTTTTAACGCAATATATCACATATATATCACATGTGGACCCACAAGTAGATAAGAAAACTTCCACGCTTTAAGCGACGTTAATAAACTCCTAAGTTTAAGCCCCTACTACATCCTAGGAAAAATTGTGATGCAACTATATTTCTCTACTAGGAAAGAATGTATCCAGATAAATGCCAGGAGTGGCCGTACGAGGGACAGACGGACAAACGAACTTGTGAGCAAACGGATTTGGTTAAATCAAGTTCTGTTGCTTAGTGCGAATTTCCCTTTGGACCCCAATTAAGAAAATTTTCAAAAGAAATGAAGAAGTAAATATTGAAAGAAATCTGTGCCGCTCGTTCCCGCACAAGACATTACAATTCACATAAGCCAACTGGCTTTTTATTCACAGGCAGTTGCTCATCTTAAAAAAAGAATAAGTAGAGCAGCAATTTACCTCGCGTGTAGCGTCGCTACCTCAGTAGAATAAAGGGGTTTGATTATTCTATTTTCCTTGATTGTTCTGAAATATTAGTTTTTAAATAAAATTTTAAAGAATTGTTTTATAT
>NW_024003680.1:3468-3730 GCF_014805625.2 Glossina fuscipes
GTGCTTTTATAATGAATGAATTTAGATGCCTGTACTCTCCAAGTCCGGAAGGTGCATAAGTTTAAGCTGACTTCCATAAGTCGGCGACGGCGCTGCCACGTCCCTCCAAGTTTCGCAAAGCAAATTTTAGAAAAGCTTTTCGCGCAGACTTAACCTGATCAGCATGATACTCACCTGATCAGCATAAGCAATTATTCAGCTTGGCAACCACCACGGAAGTTTTCAATATAAGGCTAACAAGTGCAGTAAAAACTAATATTAC
>NW_024003680.1:3740-7111 GCF_014805625.2 Glossina fuscipes
AAAATATTCTCTTCGTCCGTATCGTTGTCAAATAAGTCACAATAATTTTCTGCGGTATCTTCATCAATATCGTAACCTTCTTGATCATCTTCCGAACAATCCTCGTCGATATTTTTTATTTTGTCTAATAAATTGATATTCCACGAATGTCGGACACGTTGATTAGACGGTAGATTGTCTACAATTGCATTGCAGACTCGTAAAACAATTTCAAGAACGCGATTATCGAAGAATATAGTCGTAAATAACATAAATTTTTCAAAAGGTGAAATGACCGCTCGTGGTAGACTAGACATGGTACAATTTGTTTTCGGAAAATACACATTAAAAAAAGTTGTAAATATTGAAAAATAAGTTGTATGTATATTTTAGGAAAAGTCAAGAAGATATATGATGATACAATACCGCTTTATGCGAGAAAATTTTAAACGAAATTATACGCATGGTAGGTTTAATGTTAATTTCACTACTCCGCACCGATGTCCTTAGGTCCGGAAACTACGGATTTTAAGATTGAAGCGCACATTTTTGGTAATTATGACGTCGGGCGGCTTAGCCCTTTTTTTAACAGGAATGGACGAGTGAGAACGAAAACAAAAAAAAAGAAAGCGTATGGAAAATTTTCAATGCCGCTTCAATAGGTGGGCTAACAAGGAAAGAATTTCAAACAACTCCGCGGCTCTCGCAAATCAAAAATTCAGATAGTCGTTATGAACATCTAGTATATCACTTGAAGAGCGCAATAAAAATTTAAATTGAATTATGTCGAATTATAACGCTTATCATTGTGAGCATACCGTCTTGATGTGTTCACCATCACGTGCAAAATCATTACCGCAAGTCCTCTTTACTTTTCCTTCCGAACTATTACTGGCGAATCTCAGAACTTTTTTACACGGGCGAAGGTATTAGATACAACTTTTGCTTTCTTTTCACATTTCTTGAACTGCTTTAAAATTTTCACAGGTAATAGACATAGACGTAAAAGAAAACAAGAAAATATATTTTTGTTCTATTTCTTTCACTTTTTTTTACTGATTTGCTATTAAAACCGTAGCATACATTCAACAAGTTTTGACAAAATTGCTTTCAGGGGAGGAGTTGTTTAGAACTACGCGCCCACATGTTTGTTTTCTTGCGCTAAAATATTCTAAGGTGCAGCCTGCATTCGCTTTTGATAAAGAATTACAAAGGTTTCTCAAGTGTAAATATTGAACGAAAGTTTTTCTTTTTATATGCAATATAATTCACAATTGTTGCGAAAAATGTATGTTCTAACTTAAAGAAAAAAGGATCAAAAAAATATATTTGGCTGGCATAGGTAAAGACAGTATATTTATAAACATTCATGAAAATATGCTTTAATCCCTTAGATATTTACTTCTTTAGGTTTTATAGGCAACGTTCACTAACTAAGTAGTGGGAGAACGTCATCTCTCGCCTTTATCACGCTGTTTATAATTGAGAATAGTTGAGGAAATTAATAGGCTCTAGATTTGATTCGCGCTAAGATCTTATTAATTTACATTTAATAGTTCGAAATTTTGCTAAATAAACAAATTCTGATTAAACCTTTTCTTATACAAACTTATCTTATAATAGATGCTCAGATAACTATATATTTTGTAGCATGATGGAGCCACTGCTTCTTTAGTTAACACGTACCGAATTTGTATAGTTCTTTCTAATGCCCATCGAAGAACAAGGACGTATACTCATTTTGTCGAAATGTTTGCAGTACGCGCCGGAAATTTTAGAGACCCCGTGAGGTGTATATATTCATCCCCCTTAGTTCGCTGTCAATCCGCCTATGTCATGTATGTGTAAATATTCTCCTGGTTGGCTTCAACTTCGGCAACAATGTTGGAGTTCTTACACGCAGAAAGGTATTGAAAATGGGCTAAATCGATCAAAGCACACGCCTATTGCACTACGTAAATGAGAACATCTCTGCTTTTCAGATGAAATAAAAATTTGATTTTTTGCTCATTACTCATAAACTATAGAAAATAAATGTATACAAATTTGAACACTTATTCTTCGGGCTATGCTATAGTATCTACATAAAAGTGAGAAAAATTTGCCACACCTACTCAGTTTTCTAATATATCGAAACTATTTTCTTTTTTCAATACCTTTATAACGCATTCAAAGAAGCTTCAAAAACTCCATAAAGTGTATGAATTCTTTGGGATTTTCAGATTTGGGATGCACTTAACCATGTCCGTCCGTCCATGTGTCTACCATCTGTCTGCGCAACAGTGATAAAAATTCCCGCCTACCACTTTTGCAAGTGTCTTAAACTTTTCCAGTAACACGTCTATAACGAATGGGGGTTTAAAAATTATTTTAAGAAAACATTTAATCCGAAAAATAGATAAAATTTTAAGGTGCAACCTATGAATATAAATAATTAATAATAAAATAAATAATAACCAATAAAATAATTATTTCTTAGGCAGACACATAATAGGGGAAATTTTTCAATCCTTACATTGGAAGTAAAATTTTTAAAAGGTCAATTAGAAACACCGATCTTCATTTCACCTAGTAAAGCCGGCGAATGCATACTACCATTTATCAAAGTAGCTAAGAAGGATATGCCTGTGATGAACCTAGGCTTCTCCAGTGAATGTAGGACTGAAAAGAGGATTTATTCTCATAAGTTACCAAAATGATTAGGTGTCATAATCCATGAATTTTGAATAGGCGAAAATGTAAATGAAATGACTCTGCAGCACTTGTAAGACAGTAGAAAAAAATGACCTCGCCTACTTAATATTAAAGAGTATCAAAAATTAGGCTTCTTTTTCCTAACTTTTTGAAAGGAGTAATAAAGTATATAAATCCTTGGTGAGCTTAAAATTCGGAATGCATCGGCTGTTTGTCTGTCCATCTTTCCAATTACGTAGTATACGTTGCAAACATTCTCCCTCTCGCAAAAGTGAAGCTATCGTCCACAAATTTATAAAAGAAAGTGAAGCGTCCACACGCGTATGCCTCAAAAGCTGTGAATACTTTTTTTTTCTGTGTTTTTTGATGTTACGTATAAGCACAACATGTATACTTCTCCTCCTTTGTTGCGAAGATGGAAAATATTGGTCGCGCTGATCCAATATTATGGAGCATGAAAATTTAGGTACCTTTTTTTTTATTTTTAAGGCGATGAATATAAAAGATTCGTACACGACCGAATACAATTTTCTTACTTGTTTGAAATTTAATTTCACTTTAATGAATTTTTGATCGATATAAATATTTTATTAAAGGGTGCACAACTGCATTTTGACCTTTTTATAATCAAATGTCTATTTTTACGTCGTGTATTATATGTTTTACAAAAGCGAAAACTAAATGTTTTAAATAGCACT
>NW_024003680.1:7121-8826 GCF_014805625.2 Glossina fuscipes
ACAAAAATTTGCATAACTTTTACAATTACAGCTTGACATTTTACTTGCGACGAATATATGAGTAATGAATGTCCAGTGACGTTATTCAGAACAAGGCTGTATATTCGAATTGTTGCTAGTTTTTCAGTTCATTAACTGTGTCAATGCACAAATAATGTACATTCACACACATATGTATATATTCATAAATGCTTTTATGGAAGGAAGTTAGCCTACAATACAGCTTTGTATAGTCTTTGGAGTGGTTACTGTGTATATTAAAAATCATGTTATGTATTAATCGTTTACTTTTGCGCGAACTGTGAATTGCTCTTGGGCCGACAAAACTTGATATAAAGGCGTTTAATTTCAAAATTTAATTTAACGATAAAAACAAAATTTGCAAAACTTCACCCTAATAAATGTAAAAAGAAAGAATCGGGTGTCTTTGTGAAAATGAGTAAATGGACGAATTTAATTCATTTTTTTATTTAGTCTAAGCTAGTTCAGCACGATAATTTTTAAAACAAATTACCGAAGCAAATTTCTCTGATAGTATTCATTTAACACATAGACGTTCAGAAGACGATTATATATATGCGGGTATACGTACGTCTGTGTGTGGCTTAGCAAGCATCTGAAATATCGACTACGCCGTTGTGTCATTGTCGACAAAAAACATGCACGAAAATTCATCCCAAAAAACTTTTCATTTCTTAAATCTCAAACGAATACACTGTCAAAAATTCACGCCTAACATTATGTAAACTTTTCTTACTATGACAAAGCGATTATTTTTCTTTGCACTATATACAGTTTGCCTGTAGTAAGCTCATCAGAAGAATTTTTCAAACAATAACTGGCTTTATGTATCTAAGTTTTGAATATTAGGAAAAAGTCTATTCATCTACATAGGCAGTCTATTAACGTATATGAACGCATAGCTCTCGAGAGATATACGTGTGGTGAGCATATATGGGAAAAAGATCTATAACCGTCGTTTTGTTCCTTTTATATTCTTTGTTTCAAGAGGACATGGTTGCTTCACAAACTAGTCAAAAATGTTGAAAGCGTATTGTTTCCAAAACTACATATTTGATCAGATCCGCAAAATAAAAACGCTTTATGGACAAACGCGATGGACAAGAACGTTAATATTTAATGGAAAAACCTGCATGTAATAAGTTTAACAAGCTTTCCATGGGAAAATTATTGCTTTCTAAGATTAACAAAAACATCAACATAATGTGGTGCTAATCACCTTTGTTGAAATGAAGCAGCACGAAAAAGATTTGCTCAAGCATAGCCCATAGCATTATGTTAGACCTTATAATGAAGTCTATGCTTCTTAAAATTCGCAATCTGAGGAGCCAAATGCAAGAAATATTTGTCGAACACATGTAATTAAATTGTTTTTTTGCTCATTTCTCATAAACTATAGCCGATAGGTGTACAAAAATTTCAAAGCATATTCTATGGGCGGCACTGTGGTACCTGGGGTAAATTGACTACACCTACTCGATATTATTGTGAATAAAATATTTTTTTTTCAAATGATTTTATATCCTACGGAAGCAAGCTTCAGAAATCCAATCAAATAGATAATTTTTCGGAACACAGCTGTGCATGTCCATCTGTCCCTTTGCGCTATCGTGTAATATCTGCGTTGAACATTCTTATGTTAGCGAAAATTAGGATATCGACAAATTTGCGAAAAATTTTGGAA
>NW_024003681.1:0-13865 GCF_014805625.2 Glossina fuscipes
GGATACAAATTTCAGAAACGCTTATTTATTTCGCTTAATAATATTTCCGCATTGCTGGGATAGAGTAGTGAGATGTAAGTGGAAGCCGCCTCGAACTTTAGCTCGCGGCGTTTTTGATACAACTGATAACAGCTTCCAGAGCCGTTGTGTCGTCATCGGCAAACCTTTACACCATCTGAAAGTTTTTGAAAATTTGCGCACAGACGTTTTGCTTAACAATCTGATGAAAATACTTCTGCCGAAAAATAACTGGAGAATAAGGGAATTACCTTTAAGAGATTCGCTTGTTTAAATGAAATAATTTAAATTTCAATTTTTCCGCTAAGGCGTTCCTGCTACGACCACATTGTTCCTCACCCAAACACACGCACGCGCACAAACTTTCCCCGTTAACTCACATCACTGGCACATGCCCACCGTTTCCTCACATGCGTAACGGTTGTCCTTTCCTCTCCTCTTAAAATACAAACAAGCCAAAATCATAGATAGGCATAGAAATACATAGACAAGTTTACGGGAAGAAAACAAATAAAGTGCACACTGGGTGGTGCCACTATTTCGCCATATTGTGTTTCAAAACACTCAAACGTTTAATAATACTTTCGCATTTCTAAGTATTTTCATTCTTATAAATACCCCGCTGAAAGTGGAACAAGTACATTATAAACGACAAAATAGCTATAATTGTATTTTATTTATTACTTTGTGCCACTACTTACAAGTATTTATCGGGAAAAATTGGGCAAAGGCAGAAGGAAGATTACAGATAACGTTTGAAATTACGCGCCAACATTTCTATCCTATGTAAGCAGAATTGACTCTTAACTTAATCTAATAATAATCAGACCATCAAGCCGGCCAGTTTGTTACAATTATACATTATATATCAAAAATATAAAAAATTGAATCATCCTATCAGCTATACTAGAAGAATCACGCAAGACCTCGGCACCCATCACAACATGAACAACCAACACAACGCCTGCGGAGAAACAATACAAGGATTTAAGGATAAGTGTTTCAATTATTTTACCGGGGAATTTGTGAAGTTCAGCAACAGGAAATGTAGGAAAACTTTTCAGTTTTAGCTATCCTACTTTCTAGTTATTTTTCATAATTTAAGTAGATACGACATTAATTTATTTTTGACGAAATTATTTTGACTAATTTGTCAGTTATACCGTGTAGCAATTAGTTATATCAATTAATAAGCGAGTAATGGAGGGAGTAGGGTAAAATATTTATTGAAATTCGCGGACGCAAATCGACTTTTAAACTCCATTTTAGATAAATTGGCTAAGCACTTGGACTCCAACCAGTTTAAAGTTTTAAGAAAAACATTGCGAATCCAGATATATTTGAGTTAATGATTCGTAAGGGTGTCTTATATAAGCGACTTCTAAGCGGGTGTCTTATATGAGACGCATTCTACTATCAAACCCTTAAAAATTATACGGTTCTATACCTTCAAAGGGATGTCGTTATATGAACCGTCGTTTTCTAGAATTTTAGTATCTTTAGTTTAGAAATATATAAACTACATCCATGTAATTATACTACAGCACCATCTCACTCGTCGGGTGCCATGTTGAAGTACACTAAAATTGGATTAGAACTAATTGACGATCCTGAAATTCATTCTTAAAAACTAGTATTTGAGATGGCACTACTCAGTGTACCCAAAGGTTGTCCGACTCAAGCAATAAGTTCAGTCAAAATGACGATAAAAGCAAGCTAGAAGATTATTTGTTCTATATGGATGCAAACAATTTATATGCTTAGAAATGTCTCAAAAATTTTTCGATGCAAACATTCTATTTTTAAGTGAAACTGAAGTAAAAGGTTTCGATATTTATTCCATTGGTATCGATGAGAGTAGTCATGATAAACAAGACTGCCTCCCTTTCTGTGCAGATAACAAAATTCCTCCTGCTGCAAACTCATAGTAGATTTAACCTATAAAATGAATTATAACATTAATTTAAAAATTCCGCTCCTCTGCTTGCAACAAGTGTTGCTGTTTTAATGTATTCATGAATTACCAAAATTTAGTCAGAAGGCTTTGTCAGAGTCGTACATTAATTTAAACGCCAATAGAAAAAAGTTGCTAAAAATGAGTTCGGGAAGAACTTCTATAAGTTAATGAGGAATACCGTGAAACCATGGAAACCATTAGTTAGTAATTATGAGAAGAGAAGAAAAGAAATTCTAATGGCTACAGGCGTCTATATGTACGTATATATGTATGGTATTGTATTAAGTAAAATGGAAATTGTGCGTGATAAACCAATATATACGGGGATAACTGTGTTGGAATTTTTTAAGTGGTCGATGTACTGCAACTTTTTAGTTAACCAAGGCCGAAGTATGATATATGGTATGATATTTGTAACGTTATTAAAAATAATGCTCAGAAATTTGACACATCAGATTACCTCTCCGGCATTATAATAACAAAAAAGTAGTAGGTTTGATGAAAGATGACAATGCTGGTAGAATTTTTACAAAGTTTACAATGGAGTCAATAATAAAGAACAAGAAGTGAAAAAGTTAAAGGTGTAAAAAGACGTCCAACTGACAAATTAAAGTACGGCGATTATAAACGCTGCATTATAAATCGAAAATATTTTATGGGTGGAGGATAGGATTTCCACACTAGCGTGGGAAAATTATAAAATAAGTAATCAAAATACATAAATAAGAATATATAAATAATAAGTATACATAAATAAACGTAAAAAAAAATTAATACCCAATGAAAACTTCGGGTGTCTGTTTATTTAGATTGATTGATTCTTACATTTAGTTTTACATTCTCGTTTTTTATCTGCTAAGAAAATAGTTGGCAACCATTTCAATTACAACATTACTGGAAAGTTGAAAGTTAAGTTATTTCATTTAAACTAACGAATCTCTTAAAGGTAATTGTCATTGCTTTCCCTCATTCTCCAGTTATTTTTCGGCGTAAGTATTAGTTTGGGGAAAAAGAAATCCATTATTTTTTTCGGTAGATGGCTGCACTGATAGATTTCTCGTAAAGTATCAATCAAACAATTTTAGATTTATGCTCGTTGAAAAGGTGACATTTCGCAATGAAAAAAATTCTTTTGCTGTTTTTTGTTTGGTGCATTCAGTTGTGAGTTACAGCGTGTTAAAAATGGAAGTGAACAAAGAGAAAATTCGGTACATTTAACAGTTTTTCTTTGACAAAGGCGAAAATGCAAGCCAGGCGGCTAAAATTGGTGTTTATGGTTCCGATACTGTGACAGCCAATTATGTGCAATTTTGGTTTCGTAGATTCCGTTCAGGAATTTTTGATGTTAAAGATGCACCTCGCACAGGTAGGCCGGTCGTCAAATATGTCGATAAAATCGGAGAAATGATCGAAGTTGACCGGCATGTTAGCAGTCGTAACATCGACCATAAAACAGTTTTAAACCATTTACGTAAAGCTGGATTCAAAAAGAACATACGACTTATATCTTAAAAGGTCAAGTAAAAAATGGAGAACATCAGTTTCAACACAAAATCCAGTTTGTTTTAGTTGAGTTTCTAGTATAAGTGGAAAAAAAAAATAAATAAATAAATAAATAAAATCACCGTCGATATTTTGACAAAAATTAACCTCTTATCACGTACTATCCCGTATTGTGGAAAAGAGAAGGCCAATAAAGTGTACTAAACTATAATCGTACATTTCCGTGTGATAATGAAAAATTTTATTATTAAATTCTAAGATTTAGATTCTACGCCCATAAAAAATGTCAAATCGGCGCAATTTTATTTAGTCATTTTTTAAAGAAAACCGAATTTTTCTCAAAACTTTTTATTATTAGCAGCAATTTATCATTTTGCGTGGATTCTGTTCCGTATATTATGAACCAAATAATAATATAAACCAAAAAGATTTAAAATATTTGCACGAATATAATTGATTAGTAATTATATTATAATTCCATGTTTACCTAGCCAGGTGTTCGGCAACAAGTTTAGCAACACAATTGAATAAAAAAATGACCTACGACTTATATCTCAAAAGGTCAAGTAAAAAATGGAGAACATCAGTTTAAACACAAAACACAAAATCCAGTGGCTTAGTGTGCATTATTAATACATCGACGTCAAATGAGCATTAAAATAATCCGGTAAGGAGGTTAAATGGAATGAATCACGAAAAGAGACTCTAGGTGTCAAAGTAGTTTACAAATCAATTTAAATTGGCTAAGTTTAGTGAAAAAGAGTTCCTCGAATGGCGGCGGTTTATGTGTTAGTATTCCCGGTTATCAAATTTAACAATAACGGTTGATCAAAAATACAACGACTTTAAGTAATAATCTGTTTTGATATAGTGGCAGTGATGCTTGTGGTTCTTTAATTTGGAAACTGAGAACTGTTTCTAAATAGATTCGATGGATCGAACGTGGAAAGGATAGGAAGGAGACCACACAAGGCCCAATTCAATTGATGCGAATTTTTGGGTTCTCTTAGACATTTTGCTGTGAAGTTAAAAAAATTTATTAAATTAGATTGGAGTATTAGATCGGCATGAAGCGAACGGCAGATGTAAGACGTCATTGTGCACTAAGAAATCTCAAATCTGTTCACTGAGCACTTCCGTCCAAACTTTTCGACTACTAATTCCGATTTATCCGCAAACTACCCATATCCTATTACTGACCTGGTTTCAATTCCTAATTTGTTTATGTTGTTAAAGGCTTGAGCTTTCTAAAATATAGTTGTTCACCCGGACCTGATGGAATTCCATCATGTGTACTTAAATTGTGCGCTGTCGGGTTATATGGTGTTATCTCTAAGATTTTTAACCGGTCTTTGTATGTAGGTGTTTTCCCTTTGTTTTGGGAGAGTAGTTTCCTTACTCCTATTCACAAAAGTGGAAGCATACAACTTCTTGAGTACTACAGAGGCATAGCCGAGCTGAGTGTCTTGCCTAAGCTGTTTGAGCGAATTGTGACAACATTTGACCTTTGCCATTAATTCGCATATTTCTCTGCACCAGCATGCCTTTCGGAAAGGGCGATCTACGGTCACCAATTTGTTAGAGTTTACCTGTCATGTTTTCAAGGCCTTTTCTAGTGGCTCTCGCACAGATGTAATATACATTGATTTAAGCAAAGCGTTTGATTTGGTTAACCATAACTTACTTATCTTTAAACTCCTAGCCTCTGGCTTCCCTGTCCATTTAGTGAAATGGATAAGCTCTTATCTGCACAATAGATCCTTTAGGGTGCTGTTTAACTTCGTCACGTCGAATGACCGACGTCTGGCATACCTCAAGGCAGCCACTTGGGTCCCGTTTTACTTAGTTTATACATTAATGATCTTCCATCGGTGGTTAAATCCAGCCACATCTTAATGTACGCTGATGATGTGAAACTTTTTTTTTCCTTATCTCTAGAATCGTAATTACATCAGCTTCAAAGTGAATTGAATAACTTGCATATTGAGCTCTCGTTAAGCAAAGCTAGGTTCGCGCTTGGTTTTTTAAAGAGGAAGTCCAAAGAACTTGATGATGCTTACATTACGAAAAGGCTGTACATGTGTTTGATTAGACCTACACTTGAGTAAGCCTCTGTTGTGTGCTCTCCTTCATGTAGGTGCTATGTAGATTCAATTGAATCTGTCCAAAAGCAATTCTTGCTGTTTGCCCTTAGGCATTTGGGTTGGGATCCGATTGCATCTCTTCATCCCTATGAAAATAGGTGGCTTCTGCTGCTTACAGTCTCTCGAAAATCGTAGATTTGTTCTTGGCGTTTCCTTCGTATTCAAAGTAATAATTGGCTCGCCTGCATTACTTGGTGAAATAAGCTTTAATGTCTCTTAGCACTTTATCTTGGTTAATCTTAGTCTATCTTAATGTCTATAAACTTAATGTTTATAACTTATTCTCCTTATCAGACTCTTTAAAATCTATTAAAGCAACATTGCTTAATGCGCGTAATTTACCTATGTCGTACTTAAACTAGTTCTTAACCTTAAAAATTCACGATGAGTCGAAAATTAATTATTGTTAACTATTATCGGTTGCCAAGCTTATGCATGTTTTCGATGGCTTAGCAGTTCATTTGCAATTTGATCCTGTACCGATTGTGGGTACTTGTGTACATGCTTTTTTTCTTTTATTTTTGTTTTCCTTTTTATTTGTTTTATTAAACTTTATTAAATTTTAATACTAACTAATTTAAGATTTACTTTAAGAGTCGATTGAACGCGACCGTCAATTTGTTTTAGTTGAGTTTCTTGTATAAGTAGAATAAATAAATAAATAATTAAAGACGTGGGTTAATTTGACCACAGGCGGGAGATCGCAAATTGATAGGAAGCATAAGAAAATCAGTACACCTTACACAATCTCACATAGCAGGAACTTCGTGTGGGCATAGCCGTTTTTTTCGATTTTTGCACGTAAAGTGTAGAAAGTTTCGTACCGTAAATGTGGGACACTTAAGGCATCTAATTTGTACAGTTACTGAGTAACGAGTAAAAACTCAAAAAATTTTCAAATTGCTCAGAAACATTGAAAATATTTGACACATAGCTTGACATTGAAAAAAGGTAAATTGGCGAAACGATACGCCTAACATGAACCTGATTAATTACTCGTTACCCGCAAACAGCAACACATAGCACTACAAAAATTTTTTACAATGTCCATACAACATTACAGAGTATCGAAATTTATTTTGACAATGGTGGTTAGTATAAAACATTCAGTGTCAATCGAATATAACTTTCTTTAGTATTTTAAGTAATGAAATCGATATTTTAATCGTGCTTTGAACAGACGAATTCATTTAACTTCTATCCTTATTATCATCCCCATAAATAATTTTTCTGGTTCTAATGTGTATATCAATGTACTTGTCTAGTGCATATAATGAAACAAGAAGAGAAAAAAACAATCCGTAAGTAAGTGAGAATATGATGCTTATCATCCACACACAATAAGAAGTCTATCTCAGCACTGCGGTAAAGTAGTAAAAGTTTGCTTTTACAACTTAGGAATTATTCCTCATCTACATACTCGTGCATGTCTTTTTACAGGTCTATCCTTTAACCCTACAATAGCAGCTGTATGCACTTGCAAATAACGTTGTTTTCACATAGCCATTAAACAGCGTGTGGCAAAGCGTCACCTAAAATGAATTCTAAGAATTCTTAGAATTATGAAACGTTGTCCATTATTTATAACTACGAACCGTGTTCTGTATTACAAACGTTGCCTTACTTTCATTAATACGTTTCACTCTTACTGATGGTGCGCTTAGCGTTTTACAGAAACGGACCTCTCTTTAAGAGACGACGTTATTCCTTCTGTACGCACATTTACATTTGCTTTTGCGTTCTCAAGCACTAGCACTTCTCTCGACACCGAACTCGTATTCCTTCAGAAAGATATTACGAGTAGTTATATTATTCTCTTTAATTAAATATTTTCTATAAATCAAGAAACTGCAATAACTGTTTTGCACACCTACCACCTTGGAAAATTGATGTGTATCTCTATCTAACGTGAAATTCAAAAAAAAAAAAATCTTTTTGCTTAAAATTCTGCTTCCTTCCCACATAAAGATATATTTTAGGTGCTCTTATGTGGAAACGGCCACAAAACGTGAACTTCATCTGCAGCAATTACTATTACAACAAGTTATCAAATAAATTTTGTTTTTGGTGAGACCGGAGTGCGGAATAAATAGTAGAACTACGAGCTGCGAAGTTTTCACAGTTAACTTTTATGTCAAATTATTATGATGGATGTTTTTCTTGCTTGCTTTTTGTAAGGATGGTTGTATAGACTGGGGTTCAAAAATTTGGCCTATTTCGTCCAAATTTTTCTTATCAATTTAATATGCTCAGCGATGTTTGATCAACAGTTTTTGAAACTTCAGTTATGAAGAGTGGTCGTGAAAAGTATATATTCATATTCACTGCCGCTTTTAAATGTATGTTTTCGAGGCGAAGTGGAGATTGGCAATTAATCTTAATTCGGTTTCAGTTGGCAAGAATGCCCATCTGTCCGTCTGCACAACCGTGTGGTATCTGCGATAAACATTCTCCTAAGTGAGAATATCACTTGCAAACTCGCAAGAGGATTTGGAAAAGACTCAAACTTTTCAAAAAACATGTCTACAACGCGCCCACACACGTGTATAACAAAAACAGGGTCTCTTTCGCTGTCCGTGTTTTGCGCTTGTGACTCTTAAAGTACAACGCATATATAGAATAAATTTCCAATTTTATTTTGAAAATAGAAAAAATCAGATGCGCCGAATATTATAGAGTACGAGAACTTAGTTCTTTTCCTTTTTCATTGTGAACACGAAGAAGCGCATAAAAAGTTCGGTCACGGCCGAGTATAATTAGTTTGCTTGTTTTTTGTTTTTATGACTTCCATTTCAAAAGAAACGTGCAAACATCCTTCGATATATATATGCATATATATTTTCAGTTGTGATTTTTTCAAACTCGGAAAATATACCGTTTCCTTTTGTTTTCTTCTTTTTGAAAATTTTTCTATGTCAGAAGAAGTAAAATTTCGCATATTTTTTTTTTAATTATTTATATTAGGCAGCCACTAACACGATTTAGACTTTAATGATATCGCCCGGAACTTTCAGATAACTTCTGGTTTCAAATTATTGTGCTCATCATAATCAAATCAAATTTGTGTCGTCCTTCCGTGTTAACTAGTGCCTCTACATCGACTGTAAACGGGCGGTGATGATATTTTACCTAAATTTGATAGTATCTTTAGAAAAGCGTATAACAATCGGAAGATCGTAATGCGTACGCCCTTTCCTGAATATTGAAGGTCTTCCGGAAAAATGTGTCACGACCACGTCTCGTATGCGTACGACCGGGTTTCTTTCCTTTACCTACAAAAGTCTAGCATGCGTGCCGAAAATAGGGTCTGTATCCAATCACCGCGAAAAAATTTTTGCAGCTCCGCTTCCATCTGTAAGCAGTTCAGATAGTAAATTTTGTGAAAGCTTCAATTTCGTTCTAAACATTTGTTTAAAATAGAAAGTTAGTTAACTTCAAGTTTAAAAAAAAATAAAAACATGTTATTACTATTATAATTATAATCAATTCAGACAGAGATATAAATTCAAAGACTGAAGTCTTAAAACGTTTCCATCTGAGGCTATCGGATTGAACAAAAAAGACATAAGTTTCTACATTATGACGAAATGCAAAATTAAAAATATATTCAACCAATAATAATAACGATCACAAAATGAATTTTTGTCAACAATTACAGCTGATCTGTCTCTTTTTCTCTCAAAGCTGGTCGAAATTTCTCCTATTAACAATAAAATAAAATACAATAAATGTATAAAGACACATACTCAACCGTGTTATAACATTCGTAAACTTTGCTCCGTGTTGTATCGAAACCGTACTTTATAAGTACCGAGGACGCTTTTGTACGATCTTACCATTTTAATTATTATATGACTTTAATTTGCCGAATATAGCAAGCTATACATATTTGAATCAAATTTTAAAACTTTGCTGATTGAGACTTGATCAACAAAATAGTACAAAATAAAACTCTTTATTTTTACGCAAATTTACGAGCAGAGACAGAAAAAAACTCCAGTTTCAGTTACATTGGCTCCTTCTCAATCTAGAACTATCTCATCTTTATTCTAGTTCCGACTGAAAATATGGATTTGATGTCAAATAAACCAATGTGGCCGGTTGGATCCTTAATTGAGGAATTTATCCCTCGGGATCGACCCCGTAATTCTAATGCAGTAGCTCTTTCCCCCTCAAAAAACTAAATGTTTCTTCAGGCTCATTTTCTCTCATTTATCAAAATGTTAAGGGCCTAAATCCAAAAATTTGTTCTACCTTCCTAAATTCAGTGAGCACGGAGTTTTCCTGTCTGGTCTTCACTGAAACATGGTTAAAGCCGGATCTACATTCGTCGGAACTTTTCCATAATTCGTTTCAAGTTTTCAGAAACGATCTATTGTATCGTAAGAGTGATTGTGTTTTAATTGCTATTTCTTCGGCAGTTCCCTCCTATTCACTTCAATTTCCAACTACTCCCGACGTTGAATTTATTGCCATCCCAGTGAAATTTCCTAATAAATACTTATATGTGACCTGCTCCCATATTCCTTCAAATTCGGATATCTCTGTATATAACAAACAGGTTGCCCTCATTTGTGAAGTGTCCAAGCGGTCTAGACTCACCGATTTGGTCGTTGCATTGGGTGACTTCAATTTGCCTCAAGTCACTTGGTGTTACAGTGATAGTTCTGGCTGTTTGATTCTTTCCTCAACATTTGGTAAAGCCGATCATAATTTAGTTCAATACAATGGTACCTCTAATTGCAATAGTACATTGCTTGATCTTTGCTTTGCCAATTTTCCTGATCCAAAAGAAAAATCTCCATAAATCCCTCGGATGTGTATTTTAATGGCTCCGAGTCCTCGGATGATTTTGAAACCTCCAATCTCTTTGCGGAATACTTCCGACGAACTTTTCAACTGTCAATTTTGATTTATCAGCAAACTATCCATATGCGGTTTCTAATTTCATTTCAATTCCTAACTTTGTTATATCTGAAAATAACGTTTTTGTAGGTTTGAGCTCTCTAAAATATAATTGTTCGCCTGGACCTGATGGAATCCCCTCATGTGCACTTATATCTTGTGCTGGCGAGCTATGTGGTGTTATCTCAAGGATTTTTAACAAGTCCTTGAATTCAGATGTTTTCCCTTTGTGTTGGAAGACTTGTTTCCTTATTCCTATTCACAAAAGTGGTAGTAGGCAACTTGTAGAGAAATACAGAGGCATTGCCAAGTTGAGTGTCTTGCCTAAACTGTTCGAGCGATTTGTGGCTCAACATATAGCCTTTTCCATGAAATCGTGTATTTCTCCTCTCTAACATGGTTTTCGAAAGGGAAGATCTACAGTCACCAATCTGTTAGAGTTTACTTCTCATGTTTTCAAGGCTTTCTGTAGTGGCTCTCGCATTAACGTCATGTACCCATTTTAGCAAATCGTTTGATTTGGTTCACCATAAACTACATATCTTTAAACTCCAAGCCTCTGGCTCACCTTTCTTCTTAGAGGAATGGTAAAGCTCTTATCTGCATGGTAGATCATTCATTTAACCTCATTACCTCGGGTCAGTTCCCCGTAACGTCTGGCGTACTTCAAGGAACCATTTTATTTAATTTGTAAATCAATGATATGCCCTCCGTAATTAAATTCAGCGAGATATTAATGTATGCTGATGATGTGAAACTGTTTTCTTCCTCTTCCGTAGAATCGCAATTACAACATCTTCAAAGTGATTTGAATAATTTGGTTGGATGGTGCTCTTTCAATCTTCTGAAACTAAATCTGAGTAAGTGTAAGAAGCTTTCTTTCTCAAGAAGGAAGTCGTTCAGTACTCAATACTTCATTGATTCGCACAAGTTGGAAGACGTCGATTCGTTCACAGATTTAGGCGTTCTGTTTGAGTACAGGTGACGTTTTAATTTGCATATTGAGCTCTCGTTAAGCAAAGCTAGGTCCGCGCTTGGTTTTATAAAGAAGTGGTCCAAAGAGCTTGATGATCCTTATATTACGAAAAGGCTTTACATGTGTTTGGTTAGACCTATACTTGAGTATGTCTCTGTTGTGTGGTGCTACGTAGATTCAACTGAATCTGTTCAAAAGCAATTCTTGCTGTGTGCCCTTAGGAATTTCAATGTAAATATAATTACGAACTGTTTAACCCGCTCAGAGTTGTTTGCAAGGACCTAAATGACGTCTATCACTTATTCTCATTAACGGACTCTTTAAAGTCCACTAAAGCAACATTGCTTAATACGCGCGATCCACCTATGTCGTACTTGAACTAAATTTTAACTTTAAAAAGTGATTATGAGTCGAAAATTAATTGTATTATCGTAAAGGTATAAAAATATTAAATTTATTTTCGTTGTCCAATTTTTGTCAAAATTGTAACAATAGTCTATATATGCCTCAGATGAGGCGCCAACAAAGCATTTTGCTGTTTATTGAAACTTCATCCACTCCACGCTTTCACATTTATTTATATCGATGGATTTATTGCCTGCACTTTCTGCTGCATTTCGTTTTTATAATAAGATCAGTTGTTTATAACTATCAGCACAAAGTAAAAAAGGGGGAAAATTAGGTTAAATCTATAATGAAATAAATGTTCAATATCAGGGGAAAAACCAAACAAAGCAAAAAATATAATTGGTAAGTTGAAATTTCAAGAATTGTTTCGCGTCACATTATTCTGTTTAATACATAATATATATAATAATATATCGCTATTATAAGGCATTGAGGGTAATTGCAAGATGTGCATAAGTGCTCTTCAATAATTAAAGTAATAATAATAATTTTCTTTCTAAATAATAAAAATATTTTGTAAATATAAATTTTTATATATAGCATAGTGATATCGATTAGCCACCATATCTGACTATATACCCAAGCAGTTAGGATGTGCCCAAATTGAGTCTAAGGTTTTTTTTCTACGTGAATCAAACAAATCCGTGCGGGAATTTTGCAAATAATTTTTGAAAATTTTTCTTGTTCAAATCTGAAAGCCTGCTGTAACTGTAGCTGATAATTATTAGCAATATCTTAGTATTTTTTTTTTTTGATATAACCAATCGTCCCGTAATCGCGAAAGCAACATGCGTTGACTAATTTGCAAAGACATTTTTAGCACACAAACTTTCAAAATTGTATACTACCTTCATTTCGGTCAAACTACGCAAGTTTCGCGCAAGTGTGGTTGTTATATACCCCACATCCGCCTGAGTAGCCGAAGGCGAGGAATCTCGACTAGCAATTCAATGATCGTGGGTTCGAATCTTAAGTGCGGTAGAGTTTTTAATAAAGCCGAAAGCCTTAGATGCTAGTGCTTTTAAGAGTTTGGTCTTAGAATTTATTTCTCTGGCGAAATTAATAATAATAATAATCATAATATATACCTCACAGCGATTATATTAGATTCTAACTACTCTATCATAAATGTACATTTAAAATCCTATAACAAACAAGGTAAAGACTAATGTTATGTTTTTTTGTTTAAAAAATATATAAATGTATTAATTGTTTTATTAAATTTTGGTAGTGTTAGTATGTTTTAATATATTTTACTGAAGGAGACGGCAGATGTACAACAAAATAGCAATCGATCTTCTCTTTGCTCTCACTTAAGGATTCGCCGAATTGGCCAACTATATTATCTTACGATAGCGAGAAATCACTGGAAAATTTTTTTGCCACATGATATTTTATGGTTAGCGTTGTCGCGTTGTCATAGATGACACGCGAAACAAGATGCAAATTTTACGCTGGATGTTTTTCAGAATGCTAATTTTTATATTCATAGCTTGCGTATATCCGTAGCTATATCCGCATCTTAATTGTGTTCTTCGTTGATATTAGTGTGGATCGTAGTCAGAAACTCTTGCTTTGTAGATTTTTAAAAATTTTATTTTCTTATTTGATGTATGCCCAACGATGACCATGTAATATTTTAGTATAATGTAAGGAAAAAATTTTAAAATCAGTCGGGGCTGACCATTAAACACCCTACAACTCTTCGCTTAATTAAGTTGCTAACTCGTGCATTTCCGTGATAATACACAAAACCTATACTTTATTTCCAGCCAAAAGCACCCTTTTCATTAAAGACCTCACATTGAAGGGTTCTCAAATCGTCAATTGAGGGGAGCCAAATTTAACTAATTTCATTTATTTTCTAAATTTATTTTTTTTTACTTGTTTACGTCATAAAAACCTAAATATTAGACTTCGTCGTCATATAAGCGCTTACTTTCTATGAGAATCC
>NW_024003682.1:0-1036 GCF_014805625.2 Glossina fuscipes
CCATTTTTGATAAGAAAACTCTCCTAACGACTTAACACAATTTTATTAAATAGTTACAATTAAGATATAGTTCGATTTGAAAGCCTACTCCTTCCATATTAAAAAAAAGGAAAGATTTTTGTGGGCATTTCGTCTTCATTTATATGAAAATACTTTCCAAACAAACTAAACAAAGTCAAATTCTGCTTATGCGAGCTATTTTTAACGATGTTTTGAAATTTGGTATGTTAGCGAACAATGGATATGGAAGAACACCCAAATTTGAGGCTCTAGTGCGGCCAAACTAGAAAATGTCACTTATAGAGAGAGAGAGAGTTTAGATCCATTGCATGTATACAGTTAATAGGAAGAGTACACCGCGTGCCACCTAAGAAAATATCAAATGTAACAAAATTTGAAATTATTAAGAAAAATATTTTTAATTTTTTTTTGTTACTGAAAGACAAGCGTTATATTTTACATTTACTTATATTATATTTATATTATAATTATTTTGGGTACAATATTGTTATGAAATTCGCTTTTGTAAGATACAGTCCGCATCACTGTATCGAGACCATTTATTTGATACTGAAGACTCCAAGCTTGTTCCTTATAAAGGCTTGTTATTCAAAAGCGTTTTGCATTAGAAAATCAAGAACTTTTCGTGCTATTTAGGTATGAAGAAACCCTGTATACAACGCAAGTTATTGCATGAATTTTAAAAATCAAGGTGTAAGAAGCAGTGAACTACGAAAGCCAACAGGGAGTCCTTTGATGCAGCATCAATTTCACTAGAATGTTTTGACTTGTAGTTTTATAATACATTATGTCAACATGTTTTTATGGAGGTTCTGCTGATTGCTAAATTTTAGCCTTCAAATTTGTAAAAAACCCAACCTTCATTTCTCCACATAACCTTCAGTAAACCAAGAGGTCCAAACAGAAAACCTGACTATCGATATGTGTGGGCGTTTTTTTATGTAGTAACTGATCCGTCTGAATGACCGAATAGTCTGTGCAGCTCGACTGACAATTTATTCGTAACGTCTATTTG
>NW_024003683.1:0-4557 GCF_014805625.2 Glossina fuscipes
ATATTTAGGATTGAGCTTATTTCGAACGTAAACTAACGAGAAAATTTTTTTTGTAATGTCTCAGAGTAAATTTCAAGCTATTAATAGCGATTTCAACTGTCAGACAGTTTTTCATCATCCGGCATTTTGACCTTCAATGCGAAAAAATTGCAAAACTTCAACAGGTTTAAATTTAAGAGAGCGTTGCAAAGTAAAAAATAAAGCTTAAATGCAATTGAAGAAATTATTTTTTATTTTTATTTTTGAAGAGATATAAAGTTTAGCTTAGAACTACATTTACATTGAGTCATAACATAAATAGCACCAAAAAAGGAATTTATAATGCTGCAACAGTTATTAAAGGAAGACATAATCGCGAACAACCACTTGCTCTGACGGCTTGGTAATAGACCGGTTTAAGGATGTTGATATTGAATTTGCAGCTATTGCCATAAATTATCAAAGCATAGTCAATCTTGCTTAACACAAGCATTTTGGTAAGATAAGCAATAGTGTTAATATGCGCATGGCGTTTCCAAGCAACTTACTGTATGAAATTCACACTTGTTAAAATAGAATTTTTTAAGCGCAGACAGTGTGATTTTCAACGATATTTGTTGGAAAACGTGAGCCCGAGGATATGCAGCGTCTGCACGTTAGTACTGGTCATTAATATGCATCAGTAGATTTCCTGCATCGCATGTCTGCTTTCGAAAAATGTGCATTGTTTTAGATTTTTGTATGGAAATTTTAACCCCTGACGAGTTTGCCCATGCGGAGATCTCTCGTCCAATAGATTAGAGGATGTTGATTGCCTTCATGCTATGTTTTTTTTTTGTAAAAATGTATACATCGTCCGCGTAGAGACAATGTTCCACTCTTGGTACACGGCAAAGAATTTTGCTAAAAGGGCGATCTGGAAAAGCGTGACAGCAAGAGGAGATCCTTGCGGAATGCCATTCAATAGCGGAAAGGAATCAGAAAGATAATTGTTGATTCTAACTTTAAACCGCCGATGCGACATGAATGATTTGAAATAGTTAAAAAATTTGGGTCCAACATTTCATGATTTCAAGAGTCTTAAAATAACATGAAGACCAACTCTGTCAAATGCTTTTTCGAAATCAATTGAGAGAATTGTTACTTGATTTCGTTCGGAAATTGCTTTGCTTGTAAATTAATCAATATGTAACAGAGCGTCGATGCATCTTCTACCCCGCTTGAAACCAACTTGTTGCTGTGTTATCAGATTCTTGGACTCAAGAAACCAAGATATCTTAGATGCCATAATCATTTCCAATACTTTTGAGGGGCAAGATAAAAGAGAGATTGGGCGATAATCCGATGCGATGGAGACATTTTCAGACTTTGGAATTGGAACAACTGCTGCCAGTTTCCACATGTAGGGTATATGCCCAGTCAAAAATACCGCATTATATAGGTCCAGTAATTTCTTTTTACTCGTATTAAACAGCGCACTGATCATTTGGTAGGAGATGCGATCTAGACCAGGTGTCCAGGAAGGTGGCACATCTATCAATGTTATTTGAAAGAGAAATTGGAGTCCTTTTATTTTCGATGAAAGCACGGGAAAAGTTGCTGTCAGAGGAGTATTCGCACCACATTTGTCCAAAATAATTAGAAATCTCATCTGCATCAGTTAAAGTTCCATTGGGAGTGCAGATGGCAGAGATTTCGTTCAGATTTGAAGTCACATTGAGGCTGTTGATTTTGCTCCAGACAACTTTCATTGATGTATTTCTTTGAATTCCTCTCGAAAAAAGTTCGAAACTAAGTGCCCTTGATTTTCGTAGTTCCCTCCTGAATAGAGCATTGGCCTTTTTGTATAATAACAAATGATCCTGATCAGGACATCTCTTAAAGCGGTGCCATAGATCCATTTTATTTTTCCTCAGAAACGAAAGCGTGTTGTTCCACCAAGGAGCCCTAGCTCGTTTAAAACAGCTGTTGGATTGATGAATAGAAAGATGAGCAATGCGAATCGCTTTAGACATAATAGCAGCATCACGGTTACAATTCCCGTTAAATGGCTGTGAATTCAGAAATGATTCGGCGTGTTTGGAGTAATTGATCCAATCCGCTTTATCTAGGAAGAATTTGGCTTGTTTTGCTGGAGTAACGAGTGTTGTTCACTGTTGAGCTCCAGATGGTATTCCAGCTGTTAAAGTCGCCGCGTATAATTAATAGGGGTGAAAATACAATAAATTGTAGAGTTCTTGCTGAGAAAACGATTGCGAAGGTGGGATATAAAGCGCAAGCACTGTAAATTTTATGTTTAACATTATTTGTATGGCTACGGCTTGTATATTTGAGCTTAAATTTATGCGTTTGTGAGGTATACTTGATTTTATAAAAACACCAATTCCTTGTTTGGAAAATAAATTTTGATCAACATTTGTGAAGTATCCAGTATATGATTTGGGTGGGATGGGATTAAAAGAGCTTCTACAATGGGTCTCTTGAAGCGATATAAAGGTTAGGTTGAAATCACTTACGAGTGTACGGAGTTCATCAAAATTATTAAGAAGTCCCTTGATGTTCCATTGTAGAATTTTAAAAACTTTATTTAATTGTAGTGAGATGGAAACGAAGTGGAAAGTAGGTTAAGTTGACATGTCAGCGTCTCCGTCGAAAATGTCACGATAAGAATTTTGCGTGACTAATTTGTTCTTACCGGCAGAATAATCTGCACTTAGGTGGTTGCTTAAATTTGAAATGCAATGAGTGGGCACACGCGAATAATTTGAAATTGAAGGTTGATTGAGGGATGAAAGATTGGATTCATTACCGCTTGTAATTTGTGGAGTAGATTTGAGAACTGTTGATTCTGGGGGATTTAGTTTATTAGATTTTGGCATATTGTTTTAATTTTTTCAATATTTGCTGTTGTTTTAATTTTTTCAATGTTATCTTTGACGGGTGGTGGGACTGGTTTCGCAATAAAATTTTTGGTTGATGGTAGAGCAAGTTTTTCTTTGGAAGGAGTTAAAAGCTTATTAGGCTCGATTTGTGCGGCGACAACATCGTAAGTATTCCTTCTGTTAATTCTTTGGGTTCCAGATGGATTAATTTCTCGGCACTTACGTCGCGCTTCACCCATGCTACAGTAATATTCCGTTTTGATTTTTAGAGTTTCACGCATTTGTATAAAACATTGTTTGTCTAACGCCGAGTGTTGACAATTGTTTTCAATATTTTATTTTTATTTTTCTTTTTTGTTTTTGTTTTTTTTTGAATTTTTTTATTATATTTACAGAAAACAAAAGCAGATATCGTATCTGCAATAATCAGTTTTTGCAAAACCACAGAGAACACATAAGTTAAACACACAAAAAACACCGAAAACAATTAAAAAATCGCAGACGAAAAACAAATACGTACTACTCCAAACACAAGTCGATGTCAACTGAACACGTGCCATAGAAATATAAACAAAATAAAAATGTTGCGAAAGGATGTAAATGTGTGGAAAGGATTTTTCGGAACTGTTGTTTATTTTCATAGAATAAGTTGAAGCTTTTCTTCATTTTCATCGAATAAGGTTTATTTAGATACGCATTATTTCTTGCCCATGCAAATTATTAAGTTTTGAAAGAAAACTAAACTTGATAACGGTGATTTTGCCAAGCCTTGCGTTATCTACGACTCAATCCTCACGAGCTTTAAGAATTTTCCACAATAAATGCCCGTTTCAAATGAAAAAGTGATCAACATTTTTGGGAAATGCCTACAATAAATCAGGTTGTAATCTGTGCTAACTATTGCCTTTTAATGTGCGTAGTTTTAGAACCAAATTGAAAGCTCTGAAAGAAAAATGTTTTAGATCACTTACATCTGTTGGAGGTGTATCCGGTTTTGGAGGCTGGTACATAAGGCACCTGCGCATGATATTGACTAATTCGTAAAAGCCTGCCGAAGCTTCCGTTGTTTTAACATATGCCATACAATTCAGCCTGTTGCTGTTTGCTATCTTATTACATAAATGTGTCGAAATTTGCTGCTGCAGAATTGTGACGCCGATCAGACAAATTAGCTTCCGAATAAAACGTTTGGGTTGACCCTTGGCGGTGGGTGACTTGGTTGTTGTGTTCACTTGCTGGTAGAATGTTGACGAAATTGTGATGCGCTCGTTGCGGTTGGTATGAATTTGGCTTGTTGTAGTTGTGATTGTTGGGGCGTTGAATTTATTGTAGTTGTTGTGACTTTCATTGTCATTGTTGTCGTTGTTTGTTGTTGCGGTAAGACCAAAACCTTAAAGTACTAAGGTTATCGGCTGTATTGAAAACTCTGCTGCACTTGAGATTTGAGCCCGCGATCATTGAGTTGTTTTTAAAGGAGCAACCACCTCTTCTAAAGTTACGCACTTATAACATGTTTCCGTTTCTATTGAAACCAAGTTGGGACAAGCAATATAACCTCATAGTTTCAATTGTGGAAACCAAATAAGAAGACGACTTAAAGAACACTGCAATTCCTCTAGGAACTGCTGATGAAAAAAAAAGGAAATACAAAGCCGCAAAATATTGAGAATGTTGAGCTGCCATAGCAGCCCCGTTG
>NW_024003683.1:4657-8244 GCF_014805625.2 Glossina fuscipes
TTTTTTTTTTTTCAGACGAAGGAACATATTGTGGAAAAGTATGGCGGTGAAGAATGGTAATGATATAGAAGATTTAGACGTTGATTACGATGAAGATCAAGCAACAACAGCCGACTTTAAAGATCTTAATGATTTTGCTGAAAATTTACCAAATGAAGATAGAAAAATTCATGCATATTGTTTATAAGACCTACTATACCTACATTTACCCGTTCTATACAGTTTATACTAGTATACGTTTCATACATGTGTATACATTTTATAGAGTTTATACATTTGGATACGTTTCCTAGCTGGGTACGTTTTCTTTTCTCTCTCTCTTTTTTCTTAAAGATTATCATAAAGACATATGCGAGCCAAACCAGACTCACTGCTTGGGATCTACGGATAGACATTTGCGCGGTCGGACTTGTTATCAGTAAGGGAGCAGCAAAACGCCTTCCTTACAATATATATAAATAAGGTAAAATAAAGAAGATTTTTGATTATAATTTACGCAAGCGGTTAGTGTCGTTAGTGCAACAGTGCTGTTAACAAATACAGACTAACTCTTTGAATTATTTTCAATTGTAAACAAATACAGACGCTTAATCTCAGTGCGGTTTGTGGTTAGTAGTCATTTGTAGTTGGTATTTTGATCATAATTTATGCAAAAATTGTTGAATTTTTTTTGTAAACAATGTAAAAGAAAAAAAGCGCTAACGGATTTCAGAGAGAAATTAAAGCAAATCAAAGCATTTTTAAAAGTGTGTTTGGCAAAGTGAAAAATTACCAAAAAGGAAATCAAAGCATTTTTACAAGTGTGTTTGGCAAAGTGAAAAATTACCAAAAAGTAAATCAAAGCATTTTGCAAGTGTGTTTGATAAATTTAAAATTTACCAACAAAATCGTAATAATTATTAGTAAAAAAGTGAAATTATAGAAATTTATATAAAATTGTATAAATATTCTTCATATAGTGTAAGGAAGTGTCAAAAAGAATAAAGCATTAAAAATTTTTACTGTGTTAAATAAAGTTAACATTTAGAAATTAGGTGTATAAAAGACTTTAAAAAATATAAGAAAATTGTAAAAGTTAACAGTAAGTACATTTTATTCATGTATATATTTTTATATTTTGACAAGGAGACCGATTAATATAACAGTAATTTGCTATAAAAATTGAACATTGTATTTAGTAAATGAACAATAGAAAATTGGAAACTACTTTGTGTTTGTTATGTTCGACAAATAAATTATGTTCCTTCTTTCTTACATTAGACCATCTTTGAGTACAGTCCAATATTTGGATTTTCTTGAAAATTAAGCATTTAAATAAAAACAATCATTATTAATAATAAAGTACCAGTTTTGTTGTTTTTTTTGGAAATTTCACCTTTTATAATGCAATGTGCAATGCAATGTGATATAAGTTCATTCTTTTTAAATGTCAGCGCTCTATGGAATTCGGAAAAATGGAAAAGAACACTACGCTGTGTTTCAGAATTTTGCTTTGATAATTTTTTTCTCGTATAAAGAAGAAGAATGCTTATTTGCTGATTGATGATAAATGCTTAATAACACATTAATAATTGAAGTTTATAATTTAATACGAAACCATTTCAAAAGAAAAAACAAAACAAATAATTGTTTTTACAACGTAGCTGATATGTAGAAGTCGTTTTTCCAATTTCACTTATATGCTTCTTAACCGTGATAGGATAATAAGAACCGTCTTAAACTGTAGCGTCGTTAGCTACAATAAGACATTCAGTTCTAAAACTAATTGAGGTAATTAAAAACATCTTTATTTCTTAATGGAAGTCTCTGACGGTTTAACGTGGGTACACTACCGTGAAGGTTTAACCCCACGGTGCCCGATGGCACACGGAGTGTGAAACACTCAAACTCCCCGAGGTTAATAATCCTCGTAACATACGGTGCCGAAGTCGGCGCACACGTTGCCATGGGGAATATTAAGTCCCCGAGTACAAGACGAGATACGTTATGGTCGCATCTCCCCTTTGGTATGGGCGAGGTCTACCTAAAACCTCTGCCTTTCTGTGGGTAAGGCACCCGGTTGTAATGCAACTCCACACCTAGCAAGAAGCTCTTCCCGCGATTTTTGGGCCAACCACAGTCACCACGAAACTCCCGCTATGAGCCGTTCCCGTTGTCAGGCCAAGGCTAGAGGAGGTGCTTTGGGGGCTCCTGACTCACGTGGTACCGGAATTAAGGAGAAAATTGAGAAAATAATTTCTAGGACCTTCTAGGTCCCATAAGACCCGCACTCGGCACGAGATAGTCATTCGAAGAAAACCAGTCTATACCATGCGCATGGGCATAGTATTCTAACTGGGCGGAGCGAGGCCTATCTCAACCTCTTAGGAAAAAAATATTTGTGGACAGAGTCCGAAGACCGAGTGTACAACAATAGCGATGTAGGGGAAACGTGGAAACGGATTTCCCCACATCACCAACCAGAAAGAGGAAGCCTCTGGTAAAACTTAAGAGCTCCATGCAGCTCCTAACCCCCTGTTCTTCAGTCATTGTCGCCGTACAAGAAGAACACGGAAGAGGATCATACAGAGTTGTCCAGATCAAGTCTCTCGGCGCTGCGTCTGATGAACGCCCGCGTAGCATACGCGCCCAAAGGTGCCACCGTCTCAGAAGTAGAGATCTAAATCCGACTACCTGGAGCAAACACAGAAACTGTGCAACCAATCTTCAGACATGCCACATAGGCAAGTCCCAGTTCCCGACAGACCTCTCTTATGCAGATATGCATTAAGCGATCCGTGGCCCGTAAGCAGAAATGCCAGATGAAGCCGAAAGCTAAAATCTGGATGTTTTTTTACATACGAAACATCGCGGATAAATTCAAAGGTCGCTCTGCCTTTCGAACTGTTTTCCCAACGAAATTGCCATAAGGCACGGACGCATTCCTTTAAAAGCGTGATACGCTCTATGAAATTTAACCTCTCTACTTCATCATTACTTAACCCGTCAGTTGGCACAAACGGCAGCCCCTCTTTACCCTGAAAGCAGTGCAAATTCGCCTTGCTTCCAGGTCTAAAGGGGGTGCACCCAACAATACCTGTAAAGCGTCCGTTGAAACTCTCCGACATACGAGCAGACAAGCTGACAACATAACCCGCTGGCAACTCAAAATTTTATTTTGGCCAACAACAGTCGTGATCGCTCGGTGCCATATCGGTGACCCCTAAGTCGCACAAGCCACGAATAGTCCACCATATATGGCCCGAACAGCACGTCTGGTTAACCCCCATTCACTCCGTAGGACACGGCGAACCTGTCCTACCACATTCAAAAGTTTTTCCTTCACTCTTGCGAAGTGAGGGAGAAAACTCATCCTTTCACCTATGCTAATATCCAGATACTTGACGACAGTCTTACACCTGAGATTAGCCCCATTCATTCTGATCACTGGCGGTCAACCGCGCGAGAGGCTACCTTTCAATAGCATCATCACGATTTTCTCCAGTGACACACTGTAACCAAGTCTATTATACGCTCTCCGAGCTGCTGATTAACAGCTCGCGATTGGCCTTCGACTAGGATGAGCAGGTCGTCGGCATATGCAGAAA
>NW_024003683.1:8344-14104 GCF_014805625.2 Glossina fuscipes
GTCGGCATATGCAGAAAACTTGCATATGCCATCTAGCCGCCTTAACAGAGGATCCATCACGATGTTCCAAATGTATGGACCATAGATCGATTCTTGCGGGCAATCTCTTACAACGTCTCTTTGTACCATATCGATGGTACTAAGAGCACATGCGCGTCTTTGAGAGAAACAACTTGTCCAGAGGTTAATTTCTGGGCAATTTACCTCTCTCAGTCTGCCAAGAGCTTTATCCCATCTCAGGTAATCAAACGCACCCTTGAAATCAATATATATTCCTAACACATACTTTGCTTCACTAGCATCAATGCATTTCTGCACATGCAGCCAAGCATCCTCGGTAGAGTGTCGCTTTCGGAAGCCAAACTGTTTATCAGACAGACTTAGACTAGGAATCTCCAGAAGCCTTTCTACCATTACCCTCTCCAGCACTTTACCAAGCACTGGGAATAGACTGATGCCCCGATAAGAGTTAGGATCACTCCTAACTTTATCGGGCGACTTCAGGAGCGGTACTACTCTGGCCGCTCGGCATTTACTGTACATCTTAAAGAGGTAGTCAGGAATAACTTTCCAGATGGCTCTTACCATCTCACCCGTTATTCCATCCAAACTTCTACGCTTAAACAAGTTGCATTGAAAAATAAAACGACGGAGTGTATCATTTACAGCTGATCTGTTTAAATAAAGACGAAAAAAAATCAGTTAATTACTCTTTTAATGTTACTATGTATTCCAATACATTTCAGATATGTTATTAAATATATTGTTTTGGTTTTTTGTTATAAAAATTGGACTTTTTATTTAGCAAATTTCATCTTTTATAAAAAAAAGGATGTACTTAAAAAAATTTCACCCTTGCTAAGCAAATTTCCAAAAGCATAAAACGTTTTATTGTTTATATGGTATTTTTATATATAAGCTAATAAGTAAATGAACAAGTAATTTTATACTTCATTTTATCATAAACTTTTAATTTCTTGGAAGGGTAAGAAATTGACCATCTGTGTGTGTAGCCAAAACTTATCTCAGCTGGGCAAGCTAGAAGTACGCCGCTTGTAAGTACAGTGAAAACTGTTCAGGCTTTCCTTGAATATGCGTCATTCAAGGCGTTCAAAATTTGACTTAAACCGATGACGACCTGTTCCTTTTTTCTTTGAAGATATTTAATAAAATATTTTAGTACACGCAAACACAAAAAGCAAAATTTTAATAATGAATTGCCTTATGAAGGGATTACCTTGATTGGGCGAATTACGTAATTTTGTACATCCATTTTTATATTTAGTAGAATTAAACTATTTCTAAAACTATCAAAAACTTTTGTGCATCATACACTAAAATATAAAAAGATAAGCTAAACAAGCTACTGGGTTCATACCTCATTTATAAAGGTTTTAATTCTTTTCTTTTTAATTTTTAATAATTCATCAAAAATTATATTTTTATTAATCTTATATTTAGGGTCAATAATCACAATTTCTTCTAATTCGTGGTTAGGGGCACGAATGGGCTTAGAAATTAATTTACTTTTATCGTTCTCATAAGAGGCAGAAAATTATCGTCTACTGATTATAGCTTCATGGCGCCAGTATTCGATATTACAAATATTTGGTTCGGTTTGGGTAAGTTATTGCCATTCATTCTTTTTTTTTTCAATTATATATTGAAAAATATAACATTTATATAGTTCATAGAGAAACATGAAATACGCGTTATACGTGCTATGTCAGGTTTATCCTTCCATGTCTTGCATTTGTAGAGGCACATAGGTAGGCGTACACAGAACCTCTTCAGGATGCTTCTCTGAATTGATATAACTGAGCTAAAATGACCGCATGTCTATAATTGTTTAATATATTCAGTGTACCTTACAAGCTTTATGCAGCCCTCTGAAATAATGTGTAGTCGAAAGATGTAGAAGGAGATGAGAAGTTGTTTTCCTTTTTGCAGAATCCCCTACCTCAACTTCAGAATTGCAAATTTTTCATTAACTATGGACGTATCATTTAGATTGCTTTTTCATTGAACTTGTAAGTTTATTTGGCCCGCAATCGATGCCTAAGTGTAAGTCTTTTAATCTCTAGAATTTAGACCAATTTTAATAGCTTTCAAAACGCCGCTCGTTTATAATATTTCCTTCTTTTTTTGCGACATGAAGTAGATGTGAACTAAATATTTGCTTTAGAGATAGCTTTGAAGGTGGAATGTAATGATGTAAATATCCTAAAACTAAATCTGTATGACTCTACTTAAACGCGATTCTGTATTTTTCAACCTATAAATTTTATCCACACTCCGACAGCGGATCGCCTCGGAAACTATTTAGATATTCTTTAATACATTTACCTCTTGTGGTGGCTATGTTTTTGTTAAGCAAAACGCATTGGTTATTAATGGAAAATGCTAACAAGGGAGAAACTCTACGAATTGTCCCCAAAGTAAAAGTGACAAAATTGCAAATAACTTAGACAATTTAGCAACAAACAAATAAGCTCCTACCGCTCATTCCGTCAACCAAAGCAAATTAAGCATACGTACATTACCTCTTAATTTATGTTATTACGTATAATTTTTGGAATGATATTTATGTTTAATACGCTATGCAAGATTTTTTTTCACATCCTTTGAAAGCGACAAAATCAAGTTTCAAAAATCCCATAAAGTATATAAACTCTTGGCCTGTTTCAAATTTCGAATGCACCTAAGTCTGGCAACTGACGCGCGAGCTCGTACGCTTTTGTTAGTTTTATTGTTAAAATTTTTTTTGTCTTCGTTGTATACGCCTTTAAAACTTGGTTCATGTAAAAGTATAAAAGGTTGGAACGTGTAAAGATTAAAATTCATTGATTATATTAAAATTTTTGTGATTTTTATTTTGGTTCTTGCGATTAGCACTTGTGATCGCAATAGTAAATCTCTTTCGAGTCTTTTCTAGTTTTTTTTCTTTTGAGTTCTTTTTTTATTTTCTTCCTTTGGTGTGAATAGCTTTTCTCTTGGCATTTTTACCGTTGCTTCAGTAGTATAGATCTTACGTGTAATTTAAGAGAAAATTTTTCTGATGTTCTTTTCTTGTTCTTTTGCTCTCTTATTACAGTGACAACGTAACGGAGAAGTTTTATTAAATTTCTTAAATTTGTAGATAAACTTAGAGTAGTGGATTCTTTTGAATTTGTTTTTTGTCGTAATAATTCACTACTTTGTTTTCGTTGGCTTGACATGGAGTGCTTATATACACCATGTCGCGCAAAAAGAAGGCCGGAATCGGATAGATTCGTTTCTTGTTGGCTCTGCGAGCGCTTTGGTCATGCCGTGCTGCTGACGCAGTCTAGGTTTGATGTGTGCCGTTTTATTGAACACTCATTTTCTACCCAAGCCAGAAAAATAACTACCCGTAGCGTAGCGTGTGGGACGTCACCTCTGAGTTCCTCTAAATCTGATTCGTTGGTACAAGTTACCGCTCCCTCTAACTCTAAAATGAACGTTAATGTTTCCAATATTGTTGAGTCGGTTGGTAACAAAGTAGTCACAAAGAAGCCGGCAAGTCCTTCCGTTTTAAGCTACGCTGAAGTGGCAAGAGTATCTCCGCCGAGGGCCGCCACTCACTCTAATCACGCGCCATCGCCTAAAAATAATGAAGAGAAAAACAAATCATCCTCTCGCCCTGGCTGTTCGCATATGAACGCTGGTCACCATACTTGGTAAGTCGCACAAGCTGCTGGTGCAAGGGCGATAACGCAATCTATATTCTCCCCAACTCGAAACTCTCCTACCGTGAACCCTCCTGTTCCAAGTAATGACATTTGCTTGACGGCAGTTCCTCCCAGAAAAGCAATATTTGTGTCAAGACTGGCACCTGAAACATCGGTGGATAATATAAAAAGTTATCTGGCGGCGAAAGTTCCCAATAAACATCTATTTAAACCCTGTTCCTATATTCCCCCATATTCTGATATCTCCATTTACAAGAAACACGCTGCCCTCATTTGTGAAGTGGCCAAGCTGTCTAGACCCACCGATTTGGTCGTTGCATTGGGTGACTTCAATTTGCCTCAAGTCACTTGGTGTAACACTGATAATTCTGGCTGTTTGGTTCCTACTTCAACGTCTGATAGGGCTGTTGTGTTCTTTAGTGAGTTGTTTGATCATAATTTGGGTCAATATAATCGTACCCCTAATTGTAATGGTAGACTGCTTGATCTCTGCTTTGCCAATTTTCCCGAGATTTAGGTAAATCGTTGTCCACCTTTTAGTTTACCTGAGGATCCTTATCATCCATCAATATGCATTTCCTTTCATCATATTAATGATGGTTTGTTGAAATGCCATAATGTGCCAACTCAAACTTTTTTAAATAATTATTATGATTTTCATAAAATCAATATTGTATTACTAAAACATCGTCTTTCACATCTGACGCTTGATTTCTCAACCGGTAGTATTGAAAGCTTATTGCCATCGTTCTACAATACATTAAATCTAGCTATTGCTGCATCTGTTCCGATCAAGCATTGCCGACCTCGAAGCAGATGTCCCCCGTGGTTTAATAAGACAATTAAATATCACAAGAATAGAAAAAACTCGCTATTCAAAAAATATTCGAAAAGTGGCTCTGCGCTCGACTATTTCGCTTACTCGGAGGCGAGGAATAGATTTAACTCCCTCAACCACCATTATTACTGCAGATACCTTCAGCTCATTAAATCCTCTCTGTTTGCTAATCCTAAATATTTTTTTAAATTTGTTAAAATTTCCACATATTCCTCTCATGTTTCTTTTAATGGCTCTGATTCCTCGGATGATTTTGAAATCTCAAATCTGTTTGCTGAGTATTTCCGACGAAACTTTTCGATTGTTAATTTCGATTTATCAGCAAACTACCCATATCCTATAACTAACTCTGTCTCAATTCCTAACTTGGTAATTTCGGAAGATGACGTTTTTAAAGGGTTGAGTTCTCTAAAATATTGTTGTGCGCCCAGACCTGATTAAATTCCATCATGTGTACTTAAATTTTGCGCTGTCGAGTTATGTGGTGTGATCTCAAAGATTTTTAACCTGTCCTTGAATTTAGGTGTTTTCCCTTCGTGTTGAAAGAGTAGTTTCCTTATTCCCATTCACAAAAGTGGAAGGAGACAACTTGTTGAGAACTACAGAAGCATAGCCAAGTTGAGTGTCTTGCCTAAGTTGTTCGAGCGAATTGTGACTCAGCATTTGACCTTTGCCATTAATTCGTATATTTCTCCGCACCAGCACGGAGGAAAGGGCGATCTACAGTCACTAACTTGTTAGAGTTTACTTGTCATGTTTTCAAGGCTTTTTCTAGTGACTCTCGCACAGATGTGATATACACTGATTTAAGAAAAGCGTTTGATATGGTTAACCATAACTTACTTATCTTTAAACTCCAAGCCTCTGGCTTCCCTTTCTATTTAGTGAAATGGGTAAGCTCTTATCTGCACAACAAATCCTTCAGGGTTCTGTTCAACTTTATCACCTTGGATGAATTCCCCGTTATATCTGGCGTACCTCAAGGAAGTCACTTAGGTCCCATTTTATTTAATTTATACGTTAACTATCTTTCATCGGGGGTTAATTCCAGCCAGATCTTAATGTATGCGGATGATGTGAAACTCATCAGCTTCAAGGTAACTTGGATAATTTCGTTGCATGGTGCTCTGTGAATCTTCTGAAACTAAATCCGAGCAAATGTAAGAAGCTTTCTTCCTCAAGAAGAAAGTCATTCATTACTCAGTATTTCAT
>NW_024003683.1:14114-56992 GCF_014805625.2 Glossina fuscipes
TTGGCCATAGGTTACGTTTCAACTTGCATATTGAGCTCTCGATAAGCAAAGCTATGTCTGCGCTTGGTTTTATCAAAAGGTGGTCCAAAGAGCTTGATGATCCCTACATTACGAAAAGGCTGTATATGTGTTTGGTTAGACCCATACTCGAGTATGCCTCTGTTGTGTGGTCCCCTTCATATAGGTGCTATGTAGATTCAATTGAATCTGTTCAAAAGCAATTCTTGCTGCTTGCCCTTAGAAATTTGGGTTGGGATCCGATTGTCTCTCTCCCTTCCTATGAAGATAGGTTGCTTCTGCTGTCCTTACCGTCTCTTGAGAAATGTAGGTTTGTTCTTGGCTTTTCCTTGGTAATCAAAGTAAAAAATGGTGCTATTGATTCGCCTAATGTCCGTAACCGCTTCTCCAGGCACTTTATCTTGGTTAAGCTTAGTCAGTGTAAATATAATTATGAGCTATTTAATCCGCTTAGAGTAGTTTGCAAGAACCTAAATGACGTCTACCACTTATTCTCGTTATCGGACTCTTTAAAGTCCATTAAAGCAACATTGCTTAATACGCGCGATTTACCTATGTCTTACTTAAACTAGCTTTTATCCTTAAAAGTCGTTACGATTGGAAAATGAATTGTTGTTAAGTATTATCGGTTGCCAGGCTTATGCATGTTTGCGATGGCTTAGGGGTTCATTTGCAATTTGGTCCTGTACCGGTTGTAAGTGTGGCTCTATGCTGGTTGTATACATGCTTTTTTTCTTTTTTTTCCATCTTATTTGTTTTATTGTACTTATACTTAGTTTTATTATTAATTAATATAAGTTTTGCATTAAGAGCGAATTGAACTCGACTGTTATTTGTTAAGTTGAGTTTCGTGTATAAGTAGAATTAAAATAAATAAATAAATAAACATGCCCAACGGTGCAGTATTCACTTCCCGTTAGGGGAAATGAATATATCGCTTACGAATTTGGAAAACAATTCGGGAGGGACTTAAGCTTTTCACAGGACGCGTCGACACTTCTATGGGACAAAAAGTTTTATTTTGAAAATAGAAAAAATCAGCTGCGCCCACTCTTTATTATGGACCATAAAAATATAGTTCGTTGTCTAACTCCGCTTTCAGATTTCTTTTTTCAATTCCAACGCCAAAACACTTTACTCCTAAATATATATGTACATTCAAAACAAGTTTCAACAATACAGTAAATAATTCATATCAGAGACCACTTCATACTCCTAATCAATCATAATGAAAGTATAGCGAAAGCGCTGATTAACAAAGCGATCCAAAGATAAATAAATAAATATATATTGCTACAGGTACAGAACACACAAAGCAGAGTTAATCGGGTATGATGTGTGAAGCATTACAAGTGTCTTATTAAACGTCTTATCTACATTTTTGGATCTTACGAAGAGGCTAGCAAAATCATGCCGTTATCCTTCAAGGGTGAGAAGCTAAAAGAAAGTTGGACAAAAGAAATCGAATTTTTTCGTTTTACTTTATTGAAAGATTCGTTATTTCCAATAACAATTTATTTATTCATCTTCTGGTTGCGTGAACACGAAAGTTGCATTTTCCGCAAAAATGCCGGTCTTCATGCGCGGCCATGAACACAGCAGCACAGCAATCCCCACCAGGACATTGACGACGTAAACGACGAATTTTTCCATTTTCATGAACGTTAAAAAAATTTAAATACAACAATAAACAGTAAGTTTAATAATAATAATTGCAAACTAAAAATTATAAAACAAAAACAAAGTGAAAATGACCAAAACTAATAAAAGCAAATAAACGTAATTTGCTTAAAAAGCTAAGATGGATGCCAGCAAAACATCTTAGGCACGCCATGGTGTGTTATGGAAACAGTTCTACTTTATATTTTCTGATCCTAAGTGCATTCACAAACATTTCTGCCCATTTAATTGCAACTTCATATTTACAGTCTTGGCATTTGTAACAAAAGGAACGCCTGCTCTGCTATTGGGTATATTACTGGTTCGGCAACGGACATTCTCCTATTAAGCTTGACCTTATCTCAGAATTTGCCAGGAATATTCGATTTTTTATTGCTATAATTTTGAGGGCAGTTGCTTATGCCATATAGCAACGCTGCAATCAGCATTGAAACTTGATAAGGTAATAGTGAGCTCCTAAAATTTTCAAATGGAAAACATAAATCATCTCAGCTCGGCTGTATTCTTGCAAAATATACACAATCCGCTTATATATGTTTCTGACCATTATACTGTAACGTACTTAATATTAATACTTTGCAAAGCTGTAAATTTTATGTATATATCATGATCCTATCGCATGTTTTCCGGCCTGGCTGTAAATAGTTTCATGATAATTTATTTTTTTCACCCTGCAAATGGTCCATTATATAAAAAAAAACATGCTTACATTTAATTTGAAAATTTTTCGGAAAAATTCATTATTATGCCCTATCAATACTGTTTATCCCTTACCCTTCAGTCATCTCTAGGAAGTCTCACCTGTTATTTAGTATTTTTAATAATAAAACATTCTTTATTCTAATTTTCCAAAAATAAAAAATAACAAAACGAATTATTTAAGCTAGAAATAATTATATTAATTTAAAATTTTAAAAAAGGAAAGTAATTTCCAATTTATAGGATTTAAATATTATTTTTTTTTTTTTTAATTAACAACTCTTAACAAAGGATACTCAAATTTTAAAACAAAAAAAGTTATTCACAATTAACGGAAAATTTAGAGTAATTCAATTTAACAAACCAAAAGAAAACTTACCAAATCAAACACCCACATTGAATCACCGCAGCTATATGATATTTACAGATTATACATTTTAATTTTTTTTTCTTTGATTAATAATAAAAAATATAAGAAAACACAATTGTCGTATACTAATTTCAATCAGACACGATGAAAGGCCGATCCAAACAAAGCTAAGGATATCCGAACAATGACAGCAGAACCCGTAACGTATCCTGAAAATTATGTAAGATTTTTTTTGAAGTAATAACTCGTTTTGTTGCATTTAGTTTTTTATATGAAAACCCATTTGAAGAATTAAGTTTTCCTTAATGATAATTTGCTAATAATGATAAATTTTTTTCATTAGTTATTTTTTTGTCCTTTAAGAATGTCTCGAATTTTGCTGAAAGGCTCCAGAATCCCAAGCTGATTTAATTTTAAAGATTTTAAGTTTTTTTTTTTGTTTTATATATCTCTTGGTTTTTTCTTTTTTTTCCAGATTTACAAATCATAAAATTAATAGGTCTCCATCAATATTGGAATTTTCCGGCTATTTTGTCCAAATCTTCCTTTTTCTATTCCCCAGGAAAACTCAAATTTTTTTTTTTTTTGACAAAAAACTGCTTTTCTCTTTTTTTTATATAATTTTTTTATACTACAGTATCTGTGCCTATTACAATACAATGGTCGATTTTACTTTAATTTCCCATAAATTGCTAATGAAGCGCTCCAAATCTTTCTGAAATGCCCAAACGCACAATTTTAAGGCTTTGTCGCGTTGTTCACTTCTAAGGATTTTGCTTACTGTGAGTGAACTTTAAAAACTTGCTATTCGATATATACCTATAACATATTAAACTATTCGAATTATTTAAGAAATCTAGCCATTAGAGGACATGCGATTCAATACGAGAAGGGTTCACATACGCTTCGGATGTATGGGTAATGCCAATACCCAAAATGATCTTCAATCTCGTAAGTTTTTCCTCCATGCGATATAAATTAGCTAAACTGCACTTCAACGCTTGTCGTCTGTTTTCAAACCATAATCGCTCAGCGCTCGTTCACGAGTGACCTTTACTAAATCCTCCGTTAATAGATTGCTGTCAATTACATGTGAATTAATAGTAGTGCGTACTGCGGCAAACTCTCCACTACCATTCGCTGGCGTATTCTAAGAAACATTGGGAAGAGATCGTTGCAAAAGCAATAGTAATTTTTTATGGTTAGTGGATGCAGTTAGTATGCTTATAGGCAAACGGAAGTCAGTCGTTGCCAGTGTCTGACAGTAGGAGGGCGCGCTCAAAGTCTGTGTTATGCCATGAAAGTGCAGTCAATGTATAACCCATGATATTTGATGTGAAATGGTAGCAATTGTTTTTTAACGCTATAAATTTCACGACTATCCTCCATATCCACACAACGTATATCATATAATGTAATATAAGGCGATTCTCACTGCAATTACGTCAATAAGCTAGATCTTGCGTGATACCAACTCAACTGTAAATGGCTTTTCGCCGATTGGATTTGTTTAAGCGGTCTATCTATCTATCTATTGCACGCAAATCCCATAACATTATTATTGACTCGAAAAAGCTACACAAGTAACCATTTAGTGCCACCGCTAAACCGTATACAGTCTCAGTTTATATTGACTGGCAAGTGGCAATGTTTTCTAAAAGCGTGCAACAAATAATTGATAGGGAGGTACTAGGAGGAATACCAAATGATTTACGTCTTAAATCAAAAAGTTTAATTTGTTTCTGATTCATGTTCGCAATCAATACGCGATGGTTTTTATCCCAGCGTAAGGAATGGGCGACTCAGAAACATCAAAAAAGTTTGGACCTAAAGTTTTAGTACACTAGCATAGTTTCAACAAAACGGTTGTTAAAGGAAAAGTTAATCTCACCACTCTCTTTAGGTAAACCATGCTCTATGTTCCAAATTGTAATAATGCAAGAATCGGACCGATACCGATCGTGTCCGATTGCTAGACATTTGTATCTAATTCATTCCAAGCTAAACTTAATCACATTCGTTGTTGGCGTGGAGCTAAAAACAACAGAGAACAAGGATTGAAAATAGAGAGGCAGGCAAGCTTATAGTAACATGTTTCCACCAAACTTACAAGCAAATAATTCCATCAACATCCAACAGTAATGTTTTCGAATCGTATTTCTTTCAATATAAACAAATTACCGTGAATTCAATAATGGAGAACGAAAATTTACGTTTCACTGGCTCTGCCTATCCGTCCGTTTTGCTACGTACTTGGCATAGAGTAATTTCTTGAACCCATAAAACAAATTTATCGGCCAAATTTGGAAACCAAAACTGTCCAGTATATTGGCGCTCATTATTGCAGCAGTTGAATATCAAATAAAAACATTAACAGTTAATGCAAAAGTGGCACTTAATATTTATTTTTGACGATATAACTAAGTTCCCAAAGATTTTACTGACTGACAGACTGACTGACTGACCGACCGACCGATAGATAGACTGACTGGCAGACTGACTGACTTGCAGACAGACCGACTGACTGACAGACAGACAAATTGACTGACAGAGAGACTTCTTTTTACTTTCATAGGGACTTTCTTTTACTTTCACACAACTTAAAAAACTGAACTAAATGCACTGTTATCGCACAAATATTTAATTATGTATAGATATGCATCCTTTCTTACTACACTTTTCTACATACTTTGCCGAACAGGGTATATAATTGTTTATTTTAGCAAATCAACAGTCTACAGACAAGAGATGTGAAAATAATGAAGCTTATGTGGCTACCGTCACGCACTTAACAAAGGTGGATATAATGCATGCATTTGCATCGTGCATCAAGATATGAGACATTATATTTGCTTACATTTCACTAATGCATGTATGCGGATAGACAATCGCTGCTTATACTTGGACCAAAGAGCAAAACACTCATGTTTAGCAAGTGAAACGAAACCATCGACATTTCAAACTTCACTGGATTTTAAAATAATATCCTGATATTAAATATTGCTGATTGCTGCTTACAAATATTATAATAATAATTTTTGTTAACTTGCAAAAAGTAACAAACACTAGCTTTTATAAAAAAAAGTGATTAATCTTTTCGAATGTCATACCAAATTCAAGCAGACATAAGTTATATATCGAACTGTTTAGTGCATTACTTTCTCTCTCGTTCTTAGGTTAACTTTATCGAATCTGTCCGAGTAACCAAGTAGATAAGAAACGCGACTTGGTTGGTCGTAGCTATAGTGAGTACTCATTTTAATTTAATTAATTTAGCACACAGCATCTGTGCATCGTGACGACATATCTATAACAGCTGTTTAAAGAAAATAGTAACATAATGCTGAAAAGAGAGCGTAAAAGAACGAACAATTCATAAATCTAAATTAATACATTAAATAGCTAAGTTAAGTAACGTAAAAAAGGACTTGCTAGTCAAAAATGAATAAAAAGCTTCCAAGTGTCCGGTTTTAATCTGAAGATGTATAAATTATATTTTAAATCCGGGAAATTAGCGAGATTACTACAGCAATAAAAAAGACAACGAAATATGTAAATAAGTGATATATAAAGCAAACAATTCTCTGGAATAATTAACTTTAATTTGAAGTACATGCAACAATCGATCGCGATCGATCCACAAAGTGAAATCCACTTGGTTATGGCGAATCTTCTACCAAATGTTATAATTATAATTATAATTTGGTAAGCAATTTGCATAATCCATATTTTAACAGGAAGGTGATACGAATTTTTATCATTTCTAGTGGATTTTTTATTACTGCCCTATTAATTATTCATTTTTTGTCTGACATATTAAAGGGCGCTTTGGGTGCCTTTCATACACATCAGACGTTATCGCAATTAGTAGAATCCCAAGCCAAAGAGTACTCTTGGTTTCTGAAATTGCTGGTCAACTGTTTCGGTTATAGTTGCATATTTGTACCTGGTTACTTAGTTTATAAATATGTGCAGCGCACAAATTATTTAGAAGTTTGCGGTAAGCCTCTTGTGGTACTTATAACATATTTACAGAAGTTAAATAGCGCGATGGATAATATTTACAGATAAATCCCTTTTCCACGTCGCGGTTCGTATGTGCATCAAAGGAAACGATTTGGAACCTAACGATACTTTGCAAGTTAAATCCAACAATCAAACTGCACCAGCGTCGGCGAAACTAACGACTCTGCCATCGTCTTTTCCTTTGTTGGCAAGTAAACCTAAACGTTCTAACCCGAACGAGGTATTTTTATTAGTATGGTGTTTCGGCGGTTTGATGGTGTCATATTTGACATGGGGTGTTTTGCAAGAGAAGATCATGACTCAAAAATATTACAGTTTTTCTTCTGGTGAAAAAACACATTTTAAGGATTCACAATTTTTGGTATTTTGTAATCGCATATTAGCTTTTTTGGTAGCTCTCGGTTGGTTGCAATGTGGATCGACTGCCAAACGACACAAAGCTCCTTTATACAAATATTCTTTCGCTTCGTTTTCAAATATCATGAGCGCTTGGTTTCAATATGAGGCTTTGAAATTTGTTAATTTTCCCACCCAAGTTTTAGCTAAATCATGTAAAATCATACCTGTCATGCTAATGGGTAAAATTTTGTCGAAAACTAAGTATGAGTTCTATGAATATTTCACTGCCATCCTAATATCATTAGGCATGATCTTTTTTATGACTGGGTCAGCTGATGGCACCAAAGCTAGCGGAGTAACGACTTTAACTGGTGTATTTCTTTTAGCTATGTACCTCGTCTTCGATAGTTTTACAGCCAATTGGCAGAGTGACCTGTTTAAATGTTACGGCATGACATCTCTGCAAATGATGTGCGGCGTTAATATTTTTTCTACAATATTTACCGCTGCATCTTTAAGCGTTCAAGGGGGTTTTATGGACTCTTTGGCATTTGCATCAGAGGTGAATATTAAAATTCTTCGCAAGTCTTTGTAATAATATCTTTTCTTTAGCATCCGAAATTCATTTTTGATATAATTATACTGTCAATTAGTTCAGCAGTTGGCCAATTGTTTATATTCTATACGATCTCGGTGTTTGGGCCAGTTGTCTTTACCATAATTATGACCCTACGACAGGTAAGTTAATTGGCATTACTGCAAATATTGTTTAAATAATTGTTTACATTTTATACCCTCCACCGAAGTGGCAGAAGTATCGGAATAGACTAGATTTTCTACTCGTTGGTTACAACCCGAAATTCCATAAAATAGTCATATTCTTAACGAGATTAAAATTCTCACTCAATTTAATTAAAATTCAGCTTAAAGCGAATATTTTCTCATTCGTCTTTTCATTAAAAAAATGACAGAATGTGAAAATATTGCTTAATTTTGAAACGGCAATCCCATCTCCCAAATTTTTAATTTTTGTACGATATCAGAGTAGAAAAAAGCAGGTTAATTTCATTTCACGCATTATTTTTTCTTCTAAAGATTAAATCTATTATACGTTTTTATATCTACTTTTTTAGGCGGCTGCCATATTGCTGTCTTGCTTTATTTATCATCACACAGTAACAACTTTGGGCATACTTGGTGTTGTAATTGTATTCTTAGCTATCTTTCTGAGAGTGTATTGTAATCATCTAATAAAAGCCAGGCGTAAAAAAAGGGCCGAGTGTCACAAACCTAAATTGGCTGTGTAATCATGGAACTTGATGCAATTTTTATACCCATCACCGAAGGATGAGGGATGTATTTATTTTGTCAACACGTTTGCAACGCCCGCAAGGAAGCTTCAGGGACGCCACAAAATATATATATTCATGATCAGCATCAAATTCCAAATCCATTTAAGTATGTCTGTCTGCGTATAGTCTGTTGTAAACATGTTTCTGTCCGCAAAAATTGACGCTTTTGACATCAATTTGCAAAAAGATTGGAGAATGGACAAAACCGGTCAAAGGAAACGCCTGTGGTAATGCGTAACCTGAGAACACTTCTGTTTTTCAGGAGGAATAAAAAACTGCTCTTCTCTTATTCCTCATAAAATAAATAACAGTAAATAACTCTGCAAAGATTTGAAAAAATTATTCTATTGGCAATGCTGTAGTGCTTGTACAAAAATGGGAAAAATATTAGATCAAAATTGAGGTTTTTTAATATCTTTATAACCCGCAAATCCAAGCTTCAAAAACCTCATACTAGTCAAGAGTACAAATTTGAAATGCACCTAAGCATGCCCACTTACCCAACTGTATCGTTTCTGCGACACAGGTTCTCCCGTTCATAAAGAATGAGATGTCGCACTTACAATTTTGCAAAAGAGCCTGAAAAATGCCTAAACAGATCAAAGAACACGCCTACAACATTCACATGTCTATACAGTTAAAATTGACAACGTCGTCGCTTTCCGTGTCTTTTGCTTGTTCCTCATTAATTACAACAGATACACGTTTCCCCAAAATTAAGGAGTATGCAAGTTTACTTTTCCCTTGTTCCAATCATTTCTAGGATAACGATGATTTGTATAAAAAATTCGGCCGGAACCGAATATAATTTTTACTTGTTTAAGCAAATCTAACTGCTTGTCTAAGAAATGCCTATTAATAATTAGCAACTTTTGTTAAGACTGATATTGCAATTGTTAATGTAAAAGTTCTGAAATTATATCCAAAATTTTAACGCGAGACTTATCAGTTTCCTGCTGATCAAAGCAGGTGAATGCTTTAAGGGATTTGATGTATTTATAGATTTTGTTTGATATTAGGTTTATTAGAATTCGTTAATTTCCCTACACAGTGAAACAATAAAATTTAGGTGTATGTAGAAGAAAATGAGTTACCGTCATTTTTTCAAGGTTTTCTTAGAGGGGAACTTGGTGAATTATTCATAAATTTAACTTTCTTCCTTGGCTGCCTCGTACAATCTCATAAATGAATTATCTTTCCATTCATGTGGGCAGAAAATAACTGAATACTATCATCCTCGTTGACGTTGGCGCAAGTAGTTTTTCCTTACGGCAATCATGTGTAATCCCGTTACGCCTAGCTAAATTGTAAAGAAGACACAGAAGAATCACCAAAATTTTTATTATTATTATTATTATTATTATTATTATAAATTTAGCCAGAGAATAAATTCTAAGACTAAAGTCTTAAAGCACTAGCATCTAGGGCTATCGGCTTTTATTAAAAATTCTACCGCACTTGAGGTTTGAACCCACGACTATTGTGTTACTAGTCGAGACTCTTGCCTACTCGGCCACTCAGGCGGATCCAAAATTTTTAAACCCGAAAAATGGCAATTTCCTACATTGTTCTTCCACAAATTAACTTATTTGCTTCCTACGTCTTCGTTTGTACTCATTCTTTCAAAAATTGACATACTTAATAAAAGCTTTGGTACGTATTCGTAGTTTGTTGAAGCGGATGGAGTGTGAAAGTAGATTTAATCCCCTCCGGCAAAGAGACTTATATTAAAATTGGATCAAAACTTGGCAAACTTATTTACCAGGGCCTTCATATGCTTTCAGGATGATTTATTAGCTTGAAGATTTATTTATTTTCAAAATTTAAGTATAAGAGGACATTATAGTGTTCATTCTAACACACGCGCTTTATTGAGTGTAGCTCATTTCCGGTGTATTGTTGCAGTTTATTTCTTATTCTTTCAGTTACACTTGAAAACTTCCACTTTACATATAAACCTCATTAATGACAAATCTTTAACAGCTGTCTATATCGTATATGCTTTCTTTATCATATTAAACGATTTACTTCTCTAAAGTCCTTGTTTATAAAGTACAACGCATCCAAAAGGAAGGGTTCACACACAGTTATACGCTATTCCTGTTTTAGAAACGGGATCTAAACTTTGCCGACTTTTTACGCGAGTTTGTAGGAGTTTGCAAATCATATGGTTTTCCATAGGACTCAAAAATAAAGCAAAATGTGCAAAACGGGCAAGAAGAAATAAAGACAATCTGTTTTTTACCAATTTACCAATTTAAATCTGTTTTGTGTTATAAGATTTAAAATTTTCAATTATACTCCCTAGTATTTTAAAACAACAAAGGCGGATTATTTCCAATTTTAAATATATTTATCAAATCAAAACATTTAAGCAATTCGTTTGCTCTGTTTCACTGCGTTAGTGAAGATCACATCCGTGCTTCCCCTTTTAATCACTTTTTTTCTTTCATTATTTCGTTGAACAATTATTAATTCGTTTTCACACAAATTTTCTTATCGCTGTTTTTCAGCTATTTGAGAATTATGCTTACGTTCATTTCTTCAGTTCTGTTTCTTAACCATCTGTCTCTGTTTTTATTGACGTTGATCTTTTTACATTTTCTTATAAAGTAATGTGGTAACTTCTCACGGTATTTATCACATCAATTTATTAATCCGAAAACTAAATTGTTGTGCTTAAAGCATAGAAAAGCCGAAAAAGTAAAATTGCGATGTTATATTCATTTAAAGTTATGTGAACAAATAGATATTGCTATTTGGACAATTGAATCAAGGGCTTTATATATATAACGCCGATGAACTTCTCAATGCGCCATCATGAATGAGTCGGAGTTACAATTGAATTTTTCGCCAACTCATAAGACTGCATGTCCAAGTCGCGATAATTCACCAAATACGAATAATGGCTCGGAAAGTATAGAAATTGTTGTTACTCCCTCTAATACCATTAGTGGATTGTTGCAAGAGAGCATTTTGAGCTCTGCTAGTACAAATAATACTGATATTTGCGTCTTGGAAGAAGCACACTGTGGACAAGAGAATCCTGACCATTTACCTGGCGGCGACGACGAATATGTTGACGGCGAACCTGATAACGATGAAGTATTTTTGAGATCTATTGATATTCTAGAAAAAGCAGAAGAATTCACAATTGTTCAGAAACCTGCAAGATCCAGACGAACATGCAAATGTGAAGAGTCGAGCGAAATCTTGATGTTAATCAATTCTGAATACTATGGCAAACGTAGACCTACTTATTCAGGCACAGACTCCGACGTGGAAGTTTTAATGTCTGAAGAAATTATAGACTCTGATTGGTCAGAACACCATGATCATGATTTAAGAGAAACGCCGAAATTTAACGACAACAAAGAAGAGAATAAAAATGGGTCGACAGCTGGCGTGAAGCAGCAATCATCGCAAATGCAATCACCTAAAAATAACGAAGGATCGGTTGGAGACTTTCGCGATGGAGCTAATAGTAATTATGAGGGATTGAACAGAACGCAGCTGCTTCAAGTGATACAAAAACAAGAAGTACGTATTCAGCTCCTAGAAGAAACGGTTAAAAAATATCAGAAGGCTCAACAAAAATTGTTTGACGATGTCGACGCTTTACGTTTGGAACTGAACGATGTACATATTTCACCCTTAGGAGACACCGATGCCATCCAAATCATTTAACATTTGCAGTAAAATTAACTATATCCCTATTTTCCTCAAGACAAAATTTACCACCGACTTGCTTCATTCATTTATTTCACTTTTACTTTCTATATTTTCAATACTTCTTATGACTGTTTGATGTACATATTACTGTAATTTAATGTAAATGTCGAATAATTCTCCTGTATCTTCGCGCATGTACAAGATGGTCTTCGCTTGGCCAAAAACTTACATGGACAGACATCATACGAACAAATGGACAGAGAGGCCCCATATTGTTATGTTAATACCGAACGGAGTGAATATAAGTATTAGTACATTAGGACATCTTGTTTAATCACATAATATATATTTAAATTAGCCTCAACCTGATTGTCCAGCTTCATTGAATATGTTGTAAATGGCTCATCATGCCCAATAATTATTAGTGGAAATTCCATTCGATAATTCGAGGACTTGCAAATGTTCGATCATGTCGAAATTTTGCTTGCTGGCAATGTAATCAAAATGGCACGTAAAAAAATGGTGGCCGGTACAAAGTGGCCTATTATTTGTTTCTTAGCAATCCTTTAATCTGTGGCTTGGAGAGCACAAAAACGCAAATTCTAATAAACTGAAAAATACAAAATAATTTAAACTATTTTGTTTTAAATAAGCAAATCGATAACCTATCAATGCTAAATAATGATCCAGCAAATAAAGATGATAAATACGGCGATGATGCTTCTATCGAGATGCCAATGGCATAGCAATGGCAATGTTCTGATACTGTAAAAAGTGGGCGGATAGAATAAGCGTAAGAAGCCACTTGTTTTTGGTTAGAAATTTCATCTATGCTGACGACAAACGACCGTAAATGAATTTTAGAACAGCATTAACAGATGTTCCAAATCGATTGTGTTCTTAAATTTGCAATGGAATGCATAGCAGATGACTAAATGCACATATAAGCTTGATAGAGGGTTACTAAATGCATATAGACAATTGATAATAACAAGAGAATTAAATGTAAATTAATTTTTTAATTGATTCATTTTTTATATAAATCATCGCTTCATTAAATCAATTAATAAAAAAAAGAAAATAGTGTAAAAAGAAAATCATTAATTAGTAGTTTTCAAAATGTTTTCGGAATTCATAAAGATTAGCAATGACATATATATGCTTGTGAGCTTAAATGTGTACCTGGCTTATGACATTGCAAATATATACATAAACCCATATGTTGAATGGCACTAGAGATGATTTTATGAATTTTTCTCTAATTAAACTTCAACTTTCACGTGATGGCTTATTGCATGACTATTAAACGAGTGTGTTTACATTTGATTGGTTGTTATTTTTATACATTAAATTTACTATAGAGCGACAGAGAACTGCCTTCGGAAAGAGCCTATAAATTTGTATTAGTAATTCGATGTTTTCTTTCTTTGTTGTTTTTTGGGTTTTTTTTTTCCTTTTTTGAACTTAGGAACTCAGTAAAGCGCAGAGTAGGAAAACATAGTAAATAATAATTGTAACAGTTTCCTATTCATAGAAATTTTAATTTGTACCATAAACATATGAATGGGTTTTAATTTTTGTCATTTTGCCTGTTCTATGAACTAACTTCTTTTTTTGTTATAAAGCATTACTTTTTTTTACGATCGAATGCGAAGTATATCGAAATGTGCACAGACTTTTCTTTTTTTTTTGCGTTAAGAATGTAACTATTAATTTAGTTTATAAATAAACATTGTTCTTTGGTAATTAAGAAATTTAATTTCCCAATTTTTCTTCTAAGAAGACCATGAAAGTTTTTATTATTAAATTGAAAATATTTATGTATTACGCCCTTATTATTTTTTAAATAAATATCTATAGTACTAAAACAAAAAAAAAAAAACAAAAAATGCTTTTATGTTTAATTTATGCGACGTATGCTTTCAAAAGTTCTGGTTGCCCAATCGATTTACGCAGCCATATCAAATTGTGGTGTGTCAAAATATGGCGAGAAAACAAGGCATGGTTAAGGTCGTGCTTACTAATGAAATGATTCATATGTTTGATTATTGCAATAATGAATTAGATTTTCGTAACATTGACCATTTGGTTTGCACGGAAATTAGAGCAGCTAACTTAGCTCGTTTTTGAACGCCGTAATGCAAAGTTATAAGCTGCTTATCTGAACATACTTTATTTGTGGAAATGTGTTAAGACCAAAGCTTTGGCTTCTGCTTTGGCTATGCGTAATATGTCACGTCAAGCTGTCATTGAAGTAATGGAAAGAATCTTCCACAGATGTTATAATGATTTGGAACGTAATTCTCCCTACAAGCATAGAGCTTACATGGAAGGATCTATGTAGGGTTATGATGTTTATTAAATTTTTGTCTTTTTTGATGAAATAAATCTATTTTTTTAAAATAATTTTGCCTCGTTGTTTCTCGTTTTATTGTGTCTAACGTACGTATAATCGTCACGACCTATCTACCCTATAAAAATCTTATGTAGAAAAGATTTGGTACAATAAAAAGTATCAAGAAGAAGACCAGTACAACATATTTATACGTATTAAGAAGAAGACCGGTACAATATATTTATAAGTATCAAGAAGAAGATCGGTACAATATATTCATGAGCATCAAGAAGTGTAGCAATAACAATAAAGTCAATGTAGTCCATATCCGTATAAGGCATTAAAAGAGCGTACAACTTCATTTAGAAAAATTGCAAATTTCTTATTGCATTTGAAAAAAGGTTTTTCTTCGATCCGTAAACTTACATTTAACATATGCATTAAAAATTGTCATTTCATTTACATTCCACAAGCAATACACCGCAAAAGGTAAAATTGATTCGCTGTCATTATGGGATCAGCGCATTCACAAGAACTAAGGCAGAAATTGGAAATTTTGGCAAAACTTTTATTAATGAATTTGAAAGTCATGGTTCAAAACTGGCTGTGATGATAGCTCTGAAGTGTTCCTTTTAAGCAGAACTGTTTTGTGGAGGTTGGTGAAAGCTGTCTTGTAGAGGTTGATGAAAGCTCTACAAAACAGTTCACAGTGTTTAAGAAAAAAAAAATAAACAAAAGAAAAAAAAAGCATGCCAGACAATTAGTGGCTGAGTGAATTAGTGTATAAGTTATTATTAATTTGAAATTTAACTTCATATTGTAAAAAGTATAAATTTATCATATAAATAAATTGAAATTAAAAAAAATTTAATAAATCGTCGTTTCATTTTTATATTATAACAAAATATTAAATTATATGTGCAATTTTAGGTGATTTTAACCAATTGTTTTATCATTTATTTATTTTCTCTTCAGGTTATTTACTATTACTATTTTTTCAGGTTATTATTATTATTGTAGTTTTATTTATTTACTTAATTGTTATAGTAATTATATTAATATAGTAGTATTTATATTACGGCCTTCATACCAAACCTTACTTTTAGCAAACTGCTGTTTAAATATGCGAATTTATGGGGTTTAGATAACAGACGGATAGATTGGGACGTGGCTGCTAGGCAGTTAGCTGCTGATCTTACCAATACAAAGTAACCTTATTTAAAAAAAGAACTTAGAAAGTTGAACAAAACGGAAGGAACCGCACGAACAGGATTGTGCGCATTATTGCGGTACGCGCTGAAGTTAGAGCTGCGGCACGCAGAGGACAGACTAACAAAGCAATTCATATCGGACGGTAAAATAAATATTGCAATAGAAAGAGATTCGGACGGTTTTTTAGGCTTTAACGAGACGTAGAAAATGGACAAGCGTTTTTTACCTTACATAAACCAAGTGACCGACCAAATTATAAACGGAATGACTATGAGACTGATAAAGAAATTGACTGACGAACTGACAGAAGAAATATTGAGCGAAACTGTAAGGGAAACGACGGTGGAATAGATGACTGTTGGTATAGAAAGCCCCGAGAATATTAGAGATTATATTATAGTTAGTAATAATAGAAATACAGTTATTGTTAGTAGTAATGGAAATACAAATATTGTTAGTAATAATAGAAATATAATATATTACAGCATTTACGATGAGGTGCCATCAGCCGCCGCGGAGGCAATGCGGGGGTTGAATGGATGGCAAAAACAAAGCTGGGCTGCAGTTAACATTAACAATGAGGTACTATCAACCTCCGCATCGACTCCGACGATAAAACGGTGGCTCCAAGAAGCAGACCAGCCGGAAGAGACCGGCGTACAGAAATGTAGTCCAGGACTGTGACTGCAGTGCCGGATGTCGAGGCACGGCGAGAGGTCGTGAGGAGATTAGCCCTCAAGACAAAGTAGTGACACTTCATTTCGATGAAGTGTTCACTATTTAGAACACAACTTATTTAAAGAAAGAGGACAGACTTGATGAATGCGGATACTACGACGAAACCAGAGATAAGAAGTACAAGAAAGTACTTACATTCCGACGCCGTCAACATGCTACTCAGCACACATGCCTTCGTCAAGAGCCATGGAGGCTAAAAATTATTGGACAAAAACATCGACTTGGCGGAGGACATGGGACTCAGCGTGAAAGCAGTCGTTTGCGATGGAGCTGCGCAAAATCGAAAAATGGTTAAATGTTTCACGTACGGCGTCTACCATAAAAAGGGCAAAGACGGAAGAAGATATGAAATCCGTATGATGTACGACTACATCCATCTAGCGAAGGCCCACTACGTTAATATGAAAGACGACCAGCTCTACGACGCCCTCATTACATTAAAATTAAAACAAGGTTATTTAAAAGATGAAAACGCCGCGGCATGCAATTTCTGGCTGGATAGAGGAGTAGTCTTGTCGGTTGTCTCACCTCGCTATTTTCTCGAATTTATTGCATATAACGCCGACGTCACGCCAGCATTTATTAAATCATCTATAAAAGAAAAAGGTGATCAGCAGTCCCACGGTGCAGCGAACGTACCAGTACATTTCTGCAGTAACAAAGCTTGTCAACGTTTTCCACCGGAAAACTATCAAAATATCAAATTGGGAAAAGCGGAAAACCAAATTAGAAGCAGCAAACAATTTCCTTAACAGGTACTTCAAGGCAACGCATCTATCAGTAGAAACACTTTTCACAATCAAAAACTTTATTAAAATAATAGAAGAACAACTACGGGCTTGCCCTGACATTTCGATTTCAGCGTACAGGGTAAGGCAAGATATTATTGAAAGGTTCATCTGCAATATGGCTCCAGAATGTAAGAAACGAACAAGATCGTCAGCAGATGTGCTACATCTGTCACAGCGCTTGATTAATAAACAGATGGAGTACTGAACCCAGGAACATACAACGACCGACGGCTACCAGCTGATTGAATCATTAGATTATTGAATTGTAACACAGGCCGAAGAAGAGTTTCGGCCATTCGGCCTGGATGGCGTAGCATATTAAGCATATTAAGACATAGTAGCTCGCAAACGGATACCGCAGCATACAGCATATTCAGGCTTCTGACGGGGTATGCTGTAGTACGCTTAAAAGTGGCTTGGGCCACCGTGGGGTTAAGCCTTTCAGGCAGGAACCCACGTTAAACCCTTGCCACAAATTCTGTAGGGAAATACATAAGTATTGAACTCATATGCCAGGCATATATACAAGAATTATCAATTCATAAAATAAGAGTATGCAAGAAAGTACGCGGTCGAATTGTGACGAAGAACAAATACGATAACGACATCCTAACAAGCAGATATTTGAAGGCAGAGTTTTTGAAATAAGACGTACAGAAAACTTTTAAAACCGTGTACGAGTTGCTGTATATAATCTACAACGAATACATGCCAGAGGCAAACATTGGAGCGCGTATACAAGCAACTGTTTTAAACCATCTTCCATTTTTCAAAAACAAAGGATCCTGCGCCAATGGAGAGGAGCACAGAAAAAACCTGCTGGGGTATGTCATCAAATTGGCGCTAAGCGGCGAAGAATGGAAAGAAAAGCCGGTCCACAACGTTTCATCGTTCTCGAAACAACTTCCAGATAATACATAAGAATAAGAATAAAAGAAATTACATTGTAATAATAATACTGTTATTATATTATTTATTTAGTTTATATTATTATATTATAATATATAATACTTGTAAATGTAATGCATGATACATATGTTAATTTAGTGTAATTAATATAATTTTAAAATAATAATAATAATTGTAAAAAAGTAATATTTGTAATATTGTAAAATAAGTTTATAATTATAATATATAATTTTTGTGAATGTAATGCATGATACATACGTTAAATTAGTATAATTAGGATAATCGTAGAATACGTTTATAATGGTGTAGGCGTAAAGGGGAGCCAGCCATTTCAAACAACTGGCAACGCGCATTCACGGTATCTCTAGGGTAGCGTGGTTAACCGTAATACAACCAAAATATAAATACATACAAAATGTACCCATATACATATAATAGCAGGTACACGAACGAAAACCAGAAAGAAGACAATGCATTGAGAAATACATTTGGTATCTGTTCTCTCCTCATATCAGGCAAACATTACAAATACCTATTTTACAGACAGTTTTGTAACATTGCAACAACAACTGATCGGTGGGAAAAAAGTAAATAAAATTGAAAATTGATTCTTTACTAAATCGTTTAACGCGATTTATTAAAGAAAAATACAGTAAGTTTAAAGGTTTACCGTTCACGTCTACGAAGGCAGTAAAAAGATTTTACATTTCATTTAAAATTTGCTATAATGGATTCGGATTTATATGATGAATTTGGCAATTACATCGGCCCAGACTAGACAGTGATGAGGATGAGGAGCAAAGCGTTTACGGTAAGAGAATTGTGGATAAATATAGGTATTAATTTCTATCTTATTGCTAGGAAAAGAACATAGACGAAGAAGAAAACCACACCATTCGCTCGGCAACTCTGCATGAAATAAGACGCTTTCTTGCAGAAAATTCTTGAAAAATAAATTTTTTTTTCAACAAAAAAAAGAAAAAAATTCTCCTTTTTTTTTTTGTTTCTGAAAACTCTTGAAGTAGTGAAAATATATATAGTGAAGTTGCGGCATTTAAACAAAATCAACAAAGGCTTCGACGTCCTTGTGCTTCTCCGCAAATTGCGCAGCACCACCTGCTGTCTTCAACCTCATCCTGACAAGACTCACTTCGTCAACTCACCCGTACATTGGACATCAAGTAGCGGCGATTCCTGTCAAATTCTTAAAACTGCTTTAACTTACAAGGCTTTGTGCTTCTCTGTCTCTGTCGGTTCCACCAAAAACGGCTGATTTCCATATCCCTTCTTTTCTCGGTAAGTCAGTTGATCCTTTTCTCTTGCCTTTAATCTAGCACGAAACCTAAAAGTCGCCTGCCCCTCAAGGGGGTGAGGCTCTCAAACATGTTATCAAACGATGATGATTTCGAAAATTTTGTTCGAATCACGCATAGCAAGGGTTCACTTAAAAGAAGAATCACAGCCCAGAACGAAGGTCTCAAAAAGATCATCTCTGATAAGAACAATTCATCTGTAAAAGACTTGACTGAGGATGTCAATATCACCTCCTTAAAGTCCCCGATCGCTCCCTCTAGGAATAGGCCTCCCAATAAAGACAGCTCTGTGAACAGTAACAATAATAGTAGTCCCATAAAAGGAAAGAGCTCTGACCCAACTAGTCCAAATCGTTATAGTGACGACACGACCGGTGAGTGCTACGTATTCATTGAAGTATGCAACAATAACCTAGAGAAACCTTTTCGCCTTAACTCAGATTTATTTTTTTTCGAACACATCAAAGATCTCAAATTGGATGGTTTGATTAATATCAAAACCATCAGCAATAACAAAGCCAAACTTGGTTTTGCTACTGCGGTTGATGCCAACAACTTCATAATAAACAATGATTTTGGTCCAAAGTCTTGCAAGGCCTACATCCCTAGAATTTTCACAGAAAAATTTGGGATCGTAAAAAACATTCCACCTTCAATTAAGGAAGAGGACTTTCTCAACTCAGCTACCTCTGATATTGAAATCATTTCTGTTACAAGAATCCTCAGAAGAGACCCTGCAGACAGAGAAATGTTCATCCCAACAAACAGCCTAAAAATTGGTTTCAAGGGTAAACTAATTCCCAAGAGTATAAAATTCAACTATTGCAATATTCCAGTTGACTACTTCATTCCTTCCGTCAGGCTCTGCTATAATTGCGGCCGATTTGGTCACATCGCCAAATTCTGCAAAAGTAAGGAAAGCAGATGCCTGAACTGTGGCAAGTCACCGGCCTGTCCTAAGGACTCATGCCTCTCAATCAAATGTCTAGGTTGCGGGTCGCTGGACCACAACGTAACATTTCGAGAGTGTCCAAAAAGAAAGAAAGAGGAAAATTTAAAAAAAATTTTAACCATCCAGAATTTATCTTTTAGAGAATACAAAGAGAAATTCTCTAACAACCCATACAATTTACTTGAAAACTATGACGTAAACTTCCCAGCAATGAAGGACAGCAATGCTCCTAACAATATCAGAGACCCTACTATTGATACAAATAATATTTTAATTAACAAAAACTTCAATGCAGTTTTAAAAAATAAAACAAGTATTCCCAAGTCCTTGCACAGAATGTCTCTCAAGACGCCCTCGACTCACAGTAACAAGTCGCAGGAGCCAAAAAGACCTACCCCGCCCCCTGAAAAGCATACTTTCGTCAATAACCATAAATCCACTGAAATGGAGATAATTCTGGAAAAGATTTTCAGGATTCTCTCCATCTCTTCTCAAGAAGACATGCTTAAAACCATCCAAACAGAAATAAGTTCCCTTAAATCAAAATTTGATCTTTTAAAACAAGGTACATCTGGGTCGGCCCTATCATGTTCTAACATTTCTCATGACGTCCTTCCTACAGTATAACATACAAAGCTTCAGGCGTAATGCCCATTCTCTTGATTTTTTCATAAATTCCAACCGTACTGATTTCGCCATCTTGAGTGAAATCTTTCTGTCTGATGAAAAAATTTCCGATCTCAAAATCTCAAATTACAACTCCGCTTATAAATGTAGAAGTGACGGCTATGGAGGTGTTGCCATCCTTGCCAGAAAAGGCATATCCTTCAAACAAATCCCATTTAAATCGACTGCTGACATAGTCATTATCAAAACCTCTTGTCTAAAACCTAATATCGTCATTGCTGCTTGCTATTTCAGGCCAACATCCCCATTCAATCTTTCCGGGATGACTTTAATCGTCTCAGTGATATGCTCAATAGTTTCCACAATGTCATAATTGCAGGAGATTTCAATGCAAGACACCCTTGCTTTGGTGACTCCGTGTCAAACAATAAATGCAAAGCCTTGCAAGAAATCATTAAAGCTAGTAACTTCTATTGTCTGAATGATAATTCACCAACCTATTTTCACTCTACGACCAACAATTGTGGTAGCGTGTTGGATCTTACTTTCACTAACGCAACCCATCTCACATTCAAACGGGAGGTTAAAAAAGAAATTTTCCTGGGAAATAGCCACCACCTTCCTATTCTCTTTAATGCCACCTCTATTACCTCGTACAAGATAAATGACTTTATCTCGAGGAAAAAACTCCTAAATAATCTTATTCACGTATGTCTTGAGCCACAGGTCGAATCTATCCAGTGCTCATTTCAACAAGAAATAATTAACGCCAAATCCGACATCCAAATCTCGAATTCCTACTCACCAAAGCCTTGGTGGAACGAGCTGCTCACTTCACAATTCCGTAGATTACAGGCTGCTAAACAAAAATTTTCCAAATACCCCAATATTTCTAATTTTGAAGATTTCAAGTTATCACAAAAAGAATGGAAGAAATCAACTAGAAAAGCCAAAAGATGCCATCGAGCCCTCGTTATCGAAGAACTACGCTCAAATAGCAATACAAAGCCATTCTGGAAATTTTTAAATGGTCATCGCACCACAAAAAAGAAATACAAGCACCCCATTTGGGATGATCTCAACAACAAATCCTACCTTGAATGGCTGAAAGCTCAAGTTCCCTCGACATGTGGTCTCCAAACTTCCTTACTTAACTCTCGGATGGAAAACATCTCTCCATTCTCCCTTGATGAACTCATGCACGTCCTTAAGTCGAAAAAGAAGTCCACAGCAGCAGGCCATGACGGAATCAAATATGAAATGATAAAGGTCCTTCCCATGCCAAGCCTTCTAACCCTGCTATCTGCTATAAATGAGCGCTGGATGACCAACTCGTTTCCCACCGTTTGGCGTACAATTAAAATAGTGCCCATTCCTAAACCCGGAAAAGATCTTGAAATATTCACCAACATCAGACCCATATTCCTCTTGCCTGTTCTTCTAAAAATTACCAACCAAATGATTAAAGAAAGACTAACAAAATTCCTGAATCACTCACACCTTCTCCCGTCAAGGTCCTTTGCTTACCAAAAAAATATCTCCACCGGTATGTGCCTTAATGAAGTCCTTTTCACAATTGCAAATGAAAAAGCAAATGGGAACCAGGTAGTCATGCTTTGCTTAGACATTAATAAAGCTTACGACTGTGTAAACTTAGCGAAACTGGACCAAATTCTATCTGATTTTAAAATCCCGACACAAAATAGGCATTGGGTTCTCAACTTTCTTTCCTCGAGAACTCTCGTATTAGATTCACATACAGTCGAAGTTTGTGGAGGCTTACCTCAAGGTAGCTGTCTCAGCCCAGTTCTCTTCAATTTATACACAGCCGGTTTACATCAATTACAGGACAATTCTACCCATTTATTTCAATATGCTGACGATTTCCTCATCATCTCTGTTGGAAAATCATTAATGGAAGCAGTCCGTAACCTCGACACTAAAGCCAATCTTTTTCACAAACTTTGTGCAGACTTAAATCTAACTTTCAACCCGGAAAAATCAAAAGTCGTTCGCTTTGCTAAGGGTCCCAAAAAAATTTTTTACATTACAATCAATGGTATAAAAATCAGTCCGTCTTCCTCTTTTAAATTTTTGGGCAGAATAATCAACTCAAGTTTAACCACGCATGAGCATTACAAGGATAGCCTCGAAAATTGCAACACAGGCTCAAATGTCATCAAACTTCTGACCAACATTCACACCGGACTCCCACCTAGGAAAGCATTAAACGTTTACAAATCTATTGTTAGATCCAAAATTGAATATCCCTACTCTACATCGTGTAACGCTCCTGCGTATACATTAAAAAAAATACAAACCTTTCAACACTCAATCCTAAGACGTTGTACCGGTTTGTCCCCCTCAACACCAACATCAATTTTACGTTCCATCTCTTATGAACTCCCCGTTGCTAAGAGAATTTATCTTGTAACTGCAAAAGAGCTTCTCAAGGTAAAAATCTTCAAATCTGCCTTCTTTGACGAGGTCGCTTCCAGACACAATCATGTCATCAGTAGTTACTCTAACTGCTTCAAAAAATTCAGTAACATCTTCAATAAAGTTAACTCAATACCCTCCTGGAATAATATTATTCATGATAAATGCGTAGTTGAATTAAACTTACTTAATTCAATCACCAACTCAAAAAAAAATCGATCAGGGTCTTGTCTTCGAATCGCTTGTCTGCAAAAACTTAACCACTTCGTCGAAAATAACTTCAAAATATACGCAACGGATGGATCTATCAATTCGGACATCTCTAGTTTTTCAATTATTGAATACCCAAACTTACTTATAGGAAAATTTAAAGTTCTACAAGAACTATCATCCACTTTCATTGAACTTCTGGCCATCAGACAAGCAATCATCCACGCATCTGAAATTAAGCTGAAAAAATTTGTAGTTTTCTCTGACAGCAAATCTGCTCTAATTTTAATCAAGAACAAAGACCCATTCAATAAGTATGTCTTCGATATCTACAACCTTTTAAAAGACCCAAGTATTGAAAAATGCCACATCATCTGGATCCCAGGTCACTGCGGTCTTAGTATCAATGAAAAAGCTGACTTCCATGCTCGTCAAGCTAGGTTCGATGGTACAGTTTTGTCCATAAACTACCCCCCCAGCGAAGCTTTTCTGCTAGTCAAAAAACTCATCATAAAAGAATGGAAAGATGAGTATCATGTTTTAGCTAGAGAAAAAAGTGACCGGCTGTTCTACAAAATTTACCCTTTTTTGACACCCACGCTTCTACCTAAAGGAAAATTCACAACATGGGAATTTAAAGTTCTTCACCGTCTTATGAGTAATCACACCTACGACAAGGTCTATTTTAAAATGATCAAAGTCTCCTCCTCTGACATCTGTGAGGATTGCAATATTACTGAGTCTGCCGAGCACCTTATTTTTGAGTGCAGGAGGTTTGACATCCTTAGACAATCTTTCAGTATATTTAACCTGTATAACAATCTATATGAAATTTTTCGTGCTGGTAACTTTAGGCATTTGAAGCAACTGACTGCCTTTATCAAATCAGCTGAGTTTTCATTCTAATTTTACATTTAGTATTTCTATTACAATCACGAATCGCCTACACATTTTCTTTTATCGGCATTATTAGCCGGATCTTGACAGTACAGTAACAAGGACGGTGATTTATGGATTGACAGCGGAACAGAGCCTCTCATTGCGAACACTCTGCCACGTCAGTCCACCTATGCTTAAATTTTTTCATCAATCGCTCTCAACTTCGTTTCTGGATTATGGATCTAACATTAACTTAACTGGTCCAATCCATCTCTAAACAAACAAAAAAAAAAAAAAAAAAAAAAGAAGAAGACCATGTGGATAATGAAGATAAAGCTGGCAGCTGCATTAGTATTTACAGCAGTTGTCGGTCTTACTATGTTGGGAGTTATTGCTCAATGGAGTGGACACTTCTATTCTCTAGGGGCACTGGCTACCATAAGATCCATATACCAATTATTGATGCCGTATCGAAGCATCAACCTACTACTCGGTTCTCATTTTTCTTCAATCTGGACATTTTGATCTGCTCGTTTCCGGTTAGTGTTTGGTATTGTATCAACAAAATCAATGACATACGAGTCTTTGTCTTTATGCAATTAGTGCAGTGCATTTTGCGTTTAATGTTAACTATAACACCGGTTGTTTGTATGTTGGCCGGCGTTGCATTTTCAACGTTATTGGATGTTTATTTACGTGAGGATAATACAAAACCAAACACAACGCTCACCGAAGATGAAGAAAACTCTACCGAGAAGAAAACTTTATATGACAAAGTAAATTTTTATTAATTTATTTGATTTTTGTTTCGTTGATATGAAAAATTCTCACTTTTAGGCTGGAAAATTAAAACATCGACCGAAACATGATGCCCAGCAACACGAAACCGGCACAGGAATCGGTTCTAATTTGAAAACTTTCGTAATATTGGTAATTTCAATGATTCTAATGACATTTGCGGTACATTGCACATGGGTAACTAGTAATGCAGACGATGCCCGAGTTATGTCTTGGTTGGATTTTGGTTATGGAAATATAATATATAATCTTGTATATATAAATGTATAAAAAATAAGCATTTATCTCCCCTTGTACGTCTCCTGAATAGTTTTATACAATATATGGTTATCAGGTTGCCGGTATGGCTGATCGTACTAATTTAGTCGACAATAATACTTGGTCGGAAAAGCTATGTCTTCATTTTTTTTTTATTTTCTTAAATTTTTGAATTAATAGTTCATTGTCTAATAATTGTTTATATTTTTCTTTTGCAGCTGCTTTTTTGCAAATTCAGGTCTGAAAGCAGATTTGCGGTAACTTTATTTAGTTTTTACTTAATATTAATGCGAATTTGTTCCCAGCGACAGAAATTTTGTTGTCGCCAGATATGACGTAACTGAGAGAGAGGATTTGGCGATATGATTAAATTCTCTTGGCGATCACAGCCTACTTCATTGCCTCCTGCTTACATCGTCAACCCCTAAAGTTGTCGATAAAACTTTTTTTATATTGATTTGATAGAAAGTTCAACTGATTGCAAAAACAAATGTATGTAATTATTTTTTTGGTTAACAAATAATTGGGTACAAGGGAAAATAATAAAAAATCAAGAAAATATCTCAAGCCTATTTGTAAAAAAGAAGAAGAATATCCCGAGGGAGGAAGTATTGCGAATGCATGTATAAGTAATGAGTTGCTTTAAAAAAATACTAAAAAAGTCACCACTCCAGCAATTGCCTACAGCAATTACAGAATTTCCTTAGAAATCTTACGCACTGAAGCCTTCATAACCAAAATATCTCTTAGACGATAGTGTACCGATTTATATAATCAATTTGGTTGCACTTGTCAAATGAGACGGAAAGACTTATATTTCAAAATTTATACATACCAACAAACAAAGGCTGTTCTTTTGTTGCAAATGAAGGCATTTGCATTTACATGGGCTTGATCAACTTCGGATTCTGAAACGAATTGACCAGATATGTTTCTCATCCCATAAACATTGAAGCAAACGATCAGAAATCTATCCTGACTTTTCGTATATAGATTTCAATGCATACGATTTATTATTTAAACAAACTTGACCAACAATTTCCTACAAAATTGTCCCTTCTTTTTAGAATAATCAATAAATCAGTAATATCTAAGCGTTTGTTGCATGTATCAAAAAGATCGAATAATTTCGAATATTTAAGATTCCATAGACTGTATTTGTTTAACAAGTTATTTTCATTATAAATATCAAATAATACCAAATTTTGAAAAACAATATATTACAATTCATTTTTTTAATAATAACATTGCGGCGGTGAGAATCACGCTCCACATTGGATACTTCAATGTCGCTGTCTTTCAGATATTTGTTCCGTATAGCGAAAACCTGCGACCAGTTGGATATTCGATGAAGGACCAACAACGTCGGCGGAAGCAGTGCGGAGGGAGAAGAATCGATGCCTTGAACCTGCTGCAAACGAAGATGAAGACCAGGAAGTTGAAGTAGTTTAAGACTTAGTAGGCATCGAGGCGCTGAGAGAGGTCTTAGGGAGGTTAAGTCCTCACGACAAGGTTGTACAGGTACACTTCGACGAAGTGTACACAAATGAAAAAGCAAAATATTCTCGGACCGAGGATATCCTATATGGTTGCGGCTACTTCAACTTGAAAAAAGTTACGAAGACGGAAGAATACCGAACAATCCTCGTCTTCGGTGTACGTAGGCTCCTAACAATGTAATACTATTTTCTCTCTTACTCACTCGCTCGCTCTCTCTCTTTCTCTCTCTCTATCTATCTATCTCTATCTATCTCTTTCTCTCTTTTCTGTATTAAGAATTTTCGCTATCAGGCCTTTTTATTGCAGTCATGCTCAGCATTGGAAAGTCGACTGCGGCTATAAAGAAATCGAAAATGTGTTATTTGCGAAATTACCAAGCATTGAGTTTCCGAATTCAAAATTTTTAAATATATATGATGTTCCCTCAGGAATTGATGGAGCAAGTTGGGCAAGAAGATAAATACATAATGGAAGTGATGGGTAGCGTGAACGAGCAGTTGGAGCAGTTCTCTAATCCCATCCATCAAATCAATTCTCATCAGATTAGTTCCCATAATTAAAAAATTTCGCACCAGCCGTGCTATCAACGCAGGACAACTTGTCATTCCTTAATTGTAATATTAGAAACTAGAGGTTTGAGTTGTCGTTTATTACAGGTCACCAATTCACTTGAGAAGGTAATTTCCAACTGGACGCTATAAAAAAAAATGGAAATAAATTACTTTTTTTCCTTTTTGTAAAGATATTTAGCAAAGTATTAAACAACATTTATACGCGACCAGAAAATGTCTTGTCCTTTCCAAGATATATTTGTTTACTAATGTGGTGTTTGCCTTGGAGCGATAAACTCTAGAGATCAACGTGTTGACGCGGAATGCGCAGTCACAGTAGCGTGCGGACTTTCATAGGTTCGACTTTCTTTGCGGTTATGTTGTTTTCCATTTTGAAAGAGGGTTGTGTGCGAAATTAAACATGCGAAATGAGTAGCCCTTGTAAAAGGAACTTAACCCTTCAACGACACTAAGGAAAATATTTTATTCCCATTTTAAAATTTGATCATTGTCGTATTTTATTACAAGCTGATGTGCATTTTTTATGCAAAATGTCAGAAGAGAGCTTATGTCGAATGCACTTGGCCTTTTACGTGTTACACTTCCAGCGGTGCATTGTCTTTTCCTCAACCGCCAGATGCCAGATGCAGCCTTGCCTTTTGACACTGCCTTGCAAGTCCTAATAAATACGCATTGCATTTCCACATTTAAATAATTCAATTTTTCAGACTGTGTTTGAGGGAAAATAAATATGTTTTTTGATACAATTAAAAAAAAGATTTAAAAAATTCTCACCAAGAAATTGTCATTTTCTTTATCTTTCAGCATGAAGTCTTTCACTCAAACCACTTATAAATATATATGTAAAAATTAACCAAAGATATCCATAATGTTAAGGAAGATTAGCGAACATTTTCTCTTTGATGCTATTGGGCGAATATTAATGCTCGATGAAAGTGTGGGCGATATTGCCGATGGATAAATTTCTGCTGATGTTGCCTCGGTATTCGTCGCTGCCGCCATTATAATACGCTTGTACTGGTGCTTGCGCAGCATGTATACCTAATTGTTGTCTAGATTTGAGTGTTGAGCCTGAAGCTATTCCATCGTTGATCCGTCAAGAAAGAAAATCTCTAACCTACCGTTCATCCACAAAATTTTTTTAAAATTAATTCCATTTTCATCGTGAACCTCATCATCACCGAACACTCACTTTAAAGTTTATTTTGAAGTTATTTTCTGCTTACACTTTGCAAAATCCTTGACTATTTAAGTGATTATAAACACAACTATTTTAAAAAAATACCAATACCGTAAGAACACTACCAACTTGAATTAGCTACTTTGTGCGAAATCTTTGGAAAAGACAAAATAGACAAAAACTACAGCGAATAGAGGCAACCACAAATAGAAATGAAACATGAATCAAGCCCAATGCAACCGATGTGTCGCTCTGGTTACGGTTTCTATGGCAATCCCGCCACAGATGTCTGTGTTCGGTGTGCTATAAGGTTTGTTTTTAAAAAATCGATCGTAAAATTCCCGTTATTGCGCCAAATTCATCAAAAACTCCAAAATGTAATTAAACACTTCAAAAACTTAATTTACTCATAACATAATTTATTATTCTCTACATTTTACTTTAATGGCAAAGTAAAAGGTTTAGTAATAGAATTTGGATCGAATTAACATTAGCTTCATTAAATTCGATGGCACGTAAGAAATTGTATAAATATATCCGCATGCGTGCTAGACAGTAAGATAGACCAGCGCCAACAACCGACCACCGGATATCGTTCTTTCAATTACCAAAACACTGCTTTTGATCTGGTTCTATTATCGTCCATTCAGCTAAATTTTTGGTAATACCGTGGCCAAAAATAAAACGTTTCCTTACTTTTAACCTGGCGTACGATAAGCTCTTTCGACATAGTATAGCAAATGTTGGATAAAAGCCACTTGATCCTTTAAGAAAAATATTTAATTTTTAATATAATGTAAAAAGTATTGTTCATGTTGAGTAACCTGCGTATAGATAATTTGCAAACCCGAAGTAATCATTTGAACTAAAACAATTATATATAAAAAGACCACATTTATTTGCAAATGGTTGTAAAAATCGTCGGAGTATATTTCCTCTTTTCGTAACAATTTTATTTATAAAAAATACAAATACTGAAAAAATGTAAAAATTCCATAATAACATTATTTAACTCATATTTTCGGTTTCCCTGCTAAGCTGGGACAATTTCGGGCTGTGAAGTAAGTCCAAATGTTATCTAATTTGTATTGAGTGTCTTTTGCGTAAATATATCCCAACTCGCCATGTGATAAAATCGCTACAAGAATGCAATCGTCATCGGTATGATCTTGATTGGCCGCCCATTCGATGTGACGCATTAAATCTTTAAGTCGGCAATGTTTGTATGTCTTCAACCGAAGAAAAAGCCTATGAAATAATGACAATGCTGGACGTCCATTATGTTTTAGTTATATTTGGTGGTGTTATCGGTTATTCTGGTGACGATATAAATAGATTTTTATGGATGGTGCGAATAGCAGAACGTGAACATTCCATATGTTACACTGTTACAGTTATTCGTCAGTACATATCTCTCCTTCGAAATTATTTATTACCAAATCACAAAGCATATCCACGAAACGTTAACTGTCCTGCGCTTCAATCGTAGAAAGTATCCTAGGGTCATCAAACCTTCCATTAATGTAACGTCATTCTTTCTTTTTAACACAAGTTAAACACATCTTTTGTATTATTATTGCTATTATTATTGCTGTGCTAAATCCAAACATTTTTCATTTCCAACCATTTGGTTGCTTGTAGGTTTATTTTCAATATATAAACAACCATTTGGTTGCGTGCAGGTTTATTTTCGTTTAAGAGAATTCGGTTAATGGCTGACAGAGCTCTGTAAATGTTCTTTGGTTTGTATCTTTGCTAAGTATATTTAAATATAACTTCACACCCTTAACTCGGCTTGCTGTGAAAATCGGTCTTCGTCTTGCTGGTCATATATTTAGGCCATCGTATTGTTGTGAAAATACCGGTCTTCCTCTTGCTGGTCATATATTAGTTTGGGGAAAAAGAAATCCATTATTTTTTCGGTAGATGGCTGCACTGATAGATTTATCGTAAAGTATCGATCAAACAATTTCAGATTTATGCTCGTTGGAAAGGTGACATTTCGCAGTAAAAAAAATTCTTCTGCTGTTTTTTGTTTGGTGCATTCAGTTGTGAGTTACAGCGTGTTAAAAATGGAAGTGAGCAAAGAGAAAATTCGGTACATTTTACAGTTTTTCTTTGACAAAGGCGAAAATGCAAGCCAGGCGGCTAAAATTGTGAATGGTGTTTATGGTTCCGATACTGTAACAGCCAATTATGTGCAATTTTGGTTTCGTAGATTCCGTTCAGGAATTTTTGATGTTAAAGATGCACCTCGCACAGGTAGGCCGGTCGTCGAAAATGTCGATAAAATCGGAGAAATGATCGAAGTTGACCGGCATGTTAGCAGTCGTAACATCGCCCAGGAGCTAAAAATCGACCATAAAACAGTTTTAAACCATTTACACAAAGCTGGATTCAGAAAGAAGCTCGATGTTTGGGTGCCACACCAATTAACAGAAAAAAACATGATGGATCGAATTTCTATCTGCGAAGCCTTGGCCAAACGGAATGAGACAGACCCATTTCTTAAACGGATGGTGACTGGAGATGAGAAATGGATCACATACGATAACCCTGTGTGAAAACGATCGTGGTCAAAGAGCGGTGAAGCACCTCAAACGGCCAGGAAGGTTTTGCCATGCATTTGGTGGGACTGGAAGGGGATTATTTATTATGAGTTGCTTCCATATGGCCAAACGCTAAATTCTGACCTCTACTGTCAACAACTGGACCGTTTGAAGATAGCGATTGACCAGAAACGGCCAGAATTGGCCAACAGGAGAGGTGTCGTGTTCCACCAGGACAACGCTAGGCCACACACATCTACAGCGATTCGCCAGAAACTTCGGGAGCTTGGTTGGGAAGTTTTAATGCATCCGCCATACAGTCCGGACTTGGCACCAAGCGATTATCATCTTTTTCTTGCATTGCAAAATTTCTTTAATGATAAAAAATTGGAATGTAGGGAGGATTGTGAAAATCGACTACTAGAGTTTTTTGCAAATAGAGACCAGGACTTCTATGAAAGAGGCATTTTGAAGTTACCTTTAAAATGGCAACAAATCATACAACAAAAAGGTGCATATATGACCCAAATCGGACAATCCGAAGTATGTTAAATAAAGTCCTGAAGTTCATATAAAAATAATGGATTTCTTTTTCCCCAAACTAATATATTATATTTCAAGCACTTCAAGCACAAAAAAAAAACTTAATCTTGTTGTAGTTGTTTTGATAATGCGTTGCGTTTCAGACTAGAAAAGCGTGATTGACCATTCCTTACTTATTACATCTTATCAGACCATGGCTGAAAGATAGGTTTCATTTAATTATTCAATTCCTTTAGTAGATGCGGCATATGAAAACTTACATTAGTAACAGTTAAAACGGCCATTTATTCATTTAATTTTTGAAAAAATTTTATATATTAAAAAAGAACTTTTTTATTTCTTATTTGACGATTTTATTTTATCCGCGGTCAGAATTGAAATGACCGATTGCATGAAAGAGAGAAAGAAGTGCACGTCTGCAAAATTTTTGTTAATTTGCAGAAACCGTTATCAGCTTTCATTGTATATGTGAAAACACATAGTTATTAAAAAAAAAATAGCAGAATTGAAAAGCATTGCCATCCTAAATACTTCTTTTGATAGTGGTACGGAGATAAAACAAAATGTGAAAATGAAAAAATATGTACTTATTTTAATTTTTTTTTTTTAGGATTCTAATTTCTCAGGATTACCGACATCTGTTCAGGAACTTATTGATAAAGGTTATATACGCTGGCCAAATATCATTGAATTTATAGATAAATCAAAACCGGTCGTAGAGTTTTACCGTGCCTATTGCGACCTAGAGCTTGAACACAAATTTATATGGGCAGACATTGGACGGACGGGCTGGCAGATAGACGGACAAAAGTACAAACGGACAGACGGAGAGGCGAAGAGAAAGGCTCATTTGTGATTTTCTGTCCATCATAGAATGATGCGTTTGCAAGAGGGAAACTTGAGAGTGTATACATTCCTGATCAGCTTTTAATTATAAATCGATTTATGTACGTCCGGCTGGCTGTCTGCCCTTCTATGTGACCTTTGTTTGTCTCTTGGCCACAAAAATGAAGCTGGCAGAAGCATTGGGAATTACTGGGCAGAGGCTGGCATTGAAAATGACGCATATCGTTCGAAGGACACGCCTACAATGTGACGTTAAAAATTGCGTTCCTTGTTCATTATTTATAAACTACAGCAGATAAATCCACAAAAATTTGAAATCGAATAATATTCCATGAGTATATATTTTTTTTGTTTTTATTTATTAATAACTGCATTCTTATGTGGAATGAATATGAATAAACACTAAAAAAGCTATAACTATATAAGTGTTTGAAGAGCAAAAAGATACAAGAAAACAAGGATAAGTAAAATACATCGAAATGTCGTTAATTAAATAAAATGCGAAAAAATAGCAAAACTGATTTAAATGAAAAAAGATATCAAGACGTTTTTGAATTGAAAAAAGACTTCCGTTGCTCTTACACAATGTAATATAAAGTAGTATTTATTTCTTTGGACTAATGCCAGTACGTCTTAAGCCCGAGAGCCGCCCCCTCTTTGGTCTATTGACGCCTGGTGTACTTTTTTTAACAGCATTATTAATAAACTCCCCTAATTCTGGTGTCATAGTCTCGGTTTGTCGTGTGTTTCTATTCGGTGTCTCACAAAGTTGGGGGGTTGGCCTATAACTATATTTTGGATTTAATGATAACAAATACTTTTTACGACACAGCATTGGACCAGCTGCTGACAATTTGCTGCTGCTGGGATATTCGTTGATTCTTTCTTCTTTGCCTTTTTCGCACATCGCTTGAAAGCCTGTTTCGTTGGCTATTTGCGCACTGCTGTTTATATTTTTTCCAAACTTGGACTCCATACTTTTAATACTTTTCATCGACATCCGAGCTTTTATGTCTTTTAGTTCAGTTTCATAATTCGTTTCTTGCAAATTGTCTTGAAATTCTCTTAGAATATTTTGTACGGATATTTGGCTTTTTTTCGATATGGAGATTTTTTACCATTCGCTGTTTCAATACCAGCAGAAACAAGCGAACTTTCCGGATTATTCACCTTGCCCACTTCATCTCGATTCACTATACTTCTCACTTCTTCCGATTCGTTTTCAATAAAAATTTCATTCTGGCCAACTGCGTCTTTATCTACTCCCAACTCCGGCCGTTCTCTGCTAGCTTTTTGCAGTCCTAATGCAACATTAGTTTCTCTCAGCACGAAGCTCTTGTTTCTTTGGTTACCTTTAAAGCCAATCAATATAATAATAATAAAATAATAAGCATAATAGAATGTGAATATCATACCCTGGGTTATCTGCTTATTTACTAGGAACTTAGACGTATGGACAAAATTATTAATGGAAAATGAATTATTCATCTTCAGGTCTTGATGTAGGATTTCTTGATTGCTTATGGAAGCAAAAATGTCATCGTCATATTCATCCCAATCATAATTGTTACTTATCTCAGTTTTAAACTGATTGGATGGCACCAAAGCTGAAAAATTGTAAGTGTCCTCTTTTTCGATATCGTAAGAACCTCGATCTGAAGCTTTTCCTAAAAAGAATGTACAAAGTTAGGGTTGTTAAAAAAAGCCTATAAAGAGCCACTTACTTTCTGGCGTAGAATCGTACAAAAGAGCCAATTTTGCCTTTTCTCTAAATTCACGGCTGTAGTTTTTCTTGGGTTTTTCCCGTAGTACATATAAAGGGGACCGTTCCAAATTCCTTTCCTCTCGGGTGATACTACAGGACTATTAAAAGGCGATGTAGAAAAGTCCTCAAATATTATATCGACAATTGTTTTTTTTTGTCATCTCCTCCTTCTGGAGAGTCCTCAAATACTATATCCACAATTGTTTCTTTTTCTTCCGGAGCGTCTATGTTTTTTACTTCTTTCATCGTATCTTCCGCTTTATTGCAACATTCGATTAACTCTTCATCAGAGATATGAAATTCATATCCACTTGTCGATAACTCAGCAGCAGACAGTGACAACAATTCATGACAAGACGTAAATTTTTGCGAGCTTGTCAAAATTGGTTATTGTTGTTCGCGCATAAGGCCGGCAATGCTCTAAGGACATTATTTCATCTTCGTATCGACCCATACTTTTTTTTAAAGCGACTGAGTGACTTCCTTCACCTTTTTTATTGACTTTATTTGATTCCATTTTTTAATTTTTAAAAAAATGGTTTTTTTTTGACTCTTTGTATACCCTTTTTTGACAATTGAAAAGATTTAAAAAAAAAATGTTTTTTTTCGACTCTTTGTGTACACTTTTTTTGACAATTTTTCGTCTTGCTCACACAATAAAGCTGTGAAGGAAAAAATGCAAATTGTTGTGCACATGCCTGCTTGTCTACCTATCGAATAAAGGGCTTCTAGCGGATTTTATAATTTCTTGAGAACATAATACGGCTTTGCTAGAAATATACATGACGTATAAATGCGTATTTATTTTAAGATGTTTAGCGAATGTTAAAAATTTTTTTTACCTTTCATTTTAAAACTTGTTTAATGAATGTGTTTCGAAATTTCGAAATTAAAGTTTGCTTTCTTACCGAGTTTATTAGAATCCAAGGTCTTTAGGTGAAGTAATCATTCAATAGGATGGTTGAAAAAGGAAGCCTAGGAGATTCGTCACTTTACGTACTCTTAGTAAATGTTTTTTAAAGTCAAGAAAACTAGGTGGCCGTAGACTCAGTCATTTCATCTGATTAAAAACAATATAATATAATTATGCTCTGGCAACTTTAGATCTGTGAAAGCGTTATTATTTACTTTCATTCATATATTCATATATATATATATATATATATACATATGCACATGTGAAACACATGCGAAAACACATATAGCATGTAAAAATGAAATCCTTGCAATCGACGACGACAAAATATTCGGTATGAAAATAACTATTCGACGGTATTTAAGAATTTCAGAAAGTTTTATTTAAAAACAAATTCTGATATTCAGAAACATTCAACGAATCATAATCGATCTATAAATTTCTGTACGATCTCATGTGACTTCTTCTATTAACAATTTTTTTCTTCTTCTTACATTGCTGTTATCTTTCTTTTAGTTTCGCCAAGAAATCTATAAGAAATTGGTGACGTTCTTTAATCTCGTAACGTCCACGCTGTGGCAGCTTGTTCGCTGTCCGCGTATAAAGATCCTGAGGATACATTTTCATGTCAATTAAAACAATTTTGTAATAGCCTCTAGATTAAAGATATTTTACTTTGGTTTTTCAATGTAGGTAAAATCACACCACACTGAACGTTGCGTAGACTTTCTTAACAAGAAGTTAAAAATTACAAACGAAAAGGAGGCCGCAGAGGGAGTTTTCTTCGTGTCAGCTCGAGAAGCCTTGCAAGTATGTTCTAATAACGAGTTTTTGATGGATGGATGCCGTAGGTTTAAATGTTTTGCCCTTACTGAAGAAGCAAAAGGAAATTATTAAAAATACATAATATGGTCGAAGAAGTGTGACAAAAAGTATCCAAAGCTCTTAACGAGGAAATCTGGCACTTAAGTGTATTGTAAGAAAAAGTTTTTGGGGCAGTTGAAATAAATGCACTCTTTGACCTCCACATTTTGATAAATATACTGCGGATGTATTAAAGATGTAGGTTACTCTTTCCATAAAACATTTAACAAGCATCGTTGGAAAGCGCACTGTCTTCGGTTAAAAAATTCTATTTTAACAAGGGTGAATTTCATACAGTACGTTGCTTGGAGAAGCCATGCGCACATTAACACTATTGCTTATCTTACCAAAATGCTTGTGTTAAGCAAGATTGACTATGCTTTGATAATTTATGGCAATAGCTGCAAATCTAATATCAACATCCTTAAACCGGTCTATCATCAAGCCGTCAGAGCAAGTTGTTATGCTTTTCGAACGACGCCCATAAATAATATTACAATTGAAACTGGTCTCCCAACTTTAGGAAATAGACTGTATGAGTTAAAAGCTAAAATAGTCCCCAAGCTCCTTAGTTCAAACAAATCTATTCTCGGTGATGACGTGAGGAAGATTGTTATTGCGAAGAAAACCCAAAGCCACCATCTGCAATTGACTATCGTTTGGTGTTAAACCTCCTTGGATTTTGAAAGACTGCTCTTTTGACATCTCGCTGTCTATGCACAAGAAAGAAGATACTCAAAATTACGTCTTCAGGAATCTAATAGCTGAAAAAACCCAAGTACTGGAGAGTACCGGTTGGAATCTTTTGTACACAGACGGCTCAAAATCTTCTGGTCTGCCTCCTGCTTGTGCCCCGGTAGATGCATCAGGACAAGTTCTTCTCAATCAGATATTTCACGAAAGTACTTAAACTTTCATAACCGAAGCCAGAGCTATCCGTCACGCTGCGAACCTTTCCCATAAAAACAAACTCAAAACCGTCATTGTTACTGACACTTTTACAAGCTATACGGAATTCTTCGTCTTCGAGATGGAGCACCATCAACAAATTAAGGAATATTATTACTACATCCGCGGAAAAATTAAAATGTCATGGGTACCTAATCATATCAGTTTATTGGAAAATGAGCGGCTTGATCGAGCGGCTAAATATTCTGTTTCTGCTCCTCTAGTTACGGATGGGGTCATGGAAAAGTTGGATCTTCAAAGATACATCGGAGGAAAAGTTAAAGAGAAAATTACAGAAGGAAATCTACAATGCCATCATCAGCACTACTCTTTTATTAACCCTCAATTAACTCCACCTTTATATCCTACAAATGTTGAGAAAATCAAGATCCAACTGATTTTCGAGAATTCGCCTTGGTCATACAATTTCAACTCACCAATGGATCTTAAAGAAGCCTTCCTCCCCAATCTGCGATTGTGGACAAATTCATACTACAAAGCACATTCTCGGCGACTGCTTTAAGTTTTGCTTGGCTGGAAGTATTGCATTTGGAGCGACTAACCCTTTGGACATTCTAAAATCAGCTTCAGAACCGAACATAAATTCAATACGTTACTTTATTAATACTACTAAGCTCATTATCTAATGTACATTTATTTATATTAGAGCCGATTGTGCTGCTAGTGCTCAATGTCTTTTTTTTAGTCTAAGAATTTATTTCATTAGTCTAAAATTATAATAATAATAATAATACGTGAAAGTTAAATAAAAATAAGGATTTTCAATCTAATAAGAATCATTAAAAAAAAGAAGTGAATATTTTTACAGATATAAAAACATTTCCTTATGCTTTGTGTGTATGTCTCTTAATTGTATAATAAAAGCCAAGCATATGCTAAAAAGAACGTTATGGCCTTTCTGCCATAATATTGGATTTCAAATTTCTCACAACTTTTCGTTCAACATTTTCGGGACTTTGCTTTTTTGCGTCAGATTTTTTAAACTTTGCTTTACCTCCGCTTTCCTTCAAGAACTTATTACAAATTAACGAACTCATTAAGAACAGCTTTAGGCTTTGTAATGAAATTCCTTTCTGTAAGAAATTCGACTAAATTTCAACGAAACATTGTTCCTGTAACTGGTATAAATCTATCCTTTCTTATTTTGGTTAACTGTTTCGTTCGAAGGCTCCTAATCCGTTCTAGCTAATACGGAGATGGCAGAATCAAATTCCTTGTTGCTCAGAGGTGTGGGAAAAACGGCGGTATGTCAAAATTATGTTGTTGAAAAGCAGTACTAATAATCTGCGCACAAAAATAGGACAAACTGCCGTAGTTGTGCCGTATATGCCGGTTCCCCGCTAATTGTTTAAATCATGGGGGAAGAGGGATGCTTTGGATAGACAAATGTGTAAGAGTCAACGTTCTTTTATACAATTAACAGACAGACCCAAATCAGATAAAAAAGGATTTGGGAATCAGAGAAGTAGACTGCGCAATGGCGATTAATTTAGATCGTCTGTTTGTTTTAAATAGTCAAGACGCTGAGCAACCCAAGTGGACCTTTGTTTGCTTAGCTTATTTATTCAGAGCTTAAACACCAAACAATATGTGATATATTTTATAAGAAAATTTGCATTATAACTTTTTATTTAAATTTCATTAATAAAATAAATAAATAAATATGCATCCATTCATATGTCTGAGTTTTTAGTAAAAAATTCCATACAGCAGGACGAAACTTCAAAAAAATTTATACTCTCACATAATTCAATTCAAAATTCAATAACATAATTCAAAAATTCATACTTTTGAATGCGAGAGTATGAATTTTGAATAATGTGAGAGTATGGAATTTTGAATTATGTTATTGAATTTTGAATTTTTTTGAGCTTTTTTTCATTTTCATCGAAATTCCTCAAACTATTCATCCAGATTCATCGAAATCTCTTTGGCTTTTTCCATTGTCATTGAAATCTCTTTAGTTTATTTTTATCGAAATTCCTCCGGCTTTTGTTTAAATACGCACCGTTCCTTGCACATACAAACGGATGAAAAGAAGTTGAATGATTTTATTGAATTTTTTTTAAGAAATAACTTTCTGGCTAAAAGCTTCAGAAGCGGTAACGCATGACTCTTAATAATGAATGTTTTTTAACAAACAAACTTTTTCCTTTGCATTTGAATTTATATTCGAAAAATATTTTTTTTATTTTACATATGTACAGATCGGCTTTGTTGCCTTTCTGAATGTAGAAAGTTCTTCATTAATTTCTATGTTCACATCGTCACTTATTTTAACTTATGGAATTGATTCTTGTTTGTGGTGGTTCCCGCGCTAGCAATTATCTGGATGATACGATACACAAACTATTTGAAAAAGTTATCCCGTCAGTTGAAAGCGGTTACTGTTATATCCGTTTTATGTGTACTTTTTACACATATTGAAAACTTTTTCTAAATGATTTATACACTTCGTTTTTAGAACATGTTTATTTGAATTATACCATACTTCAATTTCATAATATGTATCTGTGCAAAAGTATAAGCATGTTTTTTCGGAGAGAAATTACACACTAATCAAAATACATGTAAAATTCAATATCGATACGGGCAAGCCTAACTTGGAGTGACCAATCTTAAAATCCAAATATGAAACTAGCTAAATGTACTCCTTTTGATAGCCACTGATGAGATTTAAAAATGGGCCCGTGTCAACGAAATTTTCAAGAGTTAAAGAAAAGTTCGTTGAAAAATTCGGCTAATCGGACAACAAGCATGTCCGAAATAAAACAAAAAACTGAAACTTACTATGCGTGGCAGATCTCCTACATATATAAATATTTTGTATTTAAGAGATGAAATGGACTTGACTTTCATATGTAGCTTTTGGATAATACCAAGGATTGATTGTCAACGATGATCTTTTCTCTTCTATTTATCAGAAATCGCAAATTTACTTAAAAACAGGTCTTACAATTGCCCAATCCCAACCAAATAACTTGTAGCATATGTTGTACAAGCAGCAGACAACTCTCAACTAAGAAGTTAATTAATTAAATAATTTTTTCAACTCTAGAAGAACCAACGTTTGGCATAACTTATTTCTATCAAAAGGATTATCTTCATTCGCTTTTTTTGTCGACTTGCCATAAGAAGTTAGAAGTTAGGAATTCAATGTTAAAAAATGATTGCAACTTGCCTACGTACACGTCCACCATAAATGAGGAACTGAAACAACCCCGAAAAAAACGATAATTTGTCATATTTTCGTCTATAAGTTTCGATCCTTCGAAGATATTTCGAGACGCACATTTCTTCACAATTTTTTTTTCACTTAGTTTTGAATTTTTCTATACACATCAAAAATATGATTTCTAAGTTTATTTCGAAAAGAAGAAGTCTTGTTGGGGTTATCTACTAAACCATTGGAATAATAGAAAATATTTTCCAAAGTTTCTAAGCTATGTCCGCCAATTAAATTATAAGATGTACCTTGAATATTTACTTGACGTAGCGCACCAACATTTCCTATATTAGCATTACGCATAGTTTACTAAATATGTTGTTGTTGGACTGCTGCAGCATTCAACAGCTTTTTCAGACCCAAATTATTCTGTTCTTCAATTCGTCGTTTCATTAAAGCATTTTGCATAATCATGTTAGCATGTCTATGCAGCTCTTCATGCGTCAAAGGTTACATAGCGGGGAAGCGCTTACCACCAACTTGTGTATGCTGTTGTTGCTGAGCAGGTAAGCTTTGCAGAATTTGTCGCTGTTGCTATTGACCAGATGTATACGTAAGCACCGCATAACGGCTTCACGATAGCGTTGGCTCAGACGGAGATTGGCTAGTTGTACTAATAAACCATGTTTAGAAATTTCACCTAAATTAAAAACATTCATTGACGCATTACTTACACACCTAGCTTACCCTTTGATAAACCGATCAGCATGGTCATAGTGAAAAGTTAACGTTTTCTTTTTTGGACTTGCATCCTTTTTTCCGCTATCATTCTTTTCCTGAACGTTTGTGTTAACTTCATTTTTTTTAAGGCTTTTGGAATGTGTACTTTTTTGAACGCGTGGTGACTATTTCGATTCAATCTATCGAAATTTGAAATAAATATTAAAAAAGTTTGAATATGCGGATATAATTTGATCAAAGCTATGATTTCAAGTACAATTGAAATGTTTGAGATACATTTTGTTATCCGAAGACAGCGAGAATGTGTTCATAGTGCCAGATCGAATAAGAATGGGAGGATTTTGGATAAGTTAATGTTAAGCTTATTTATATCAACAAAAGCTTGCCTTGTTTTTTGCCGAAAATTAAACTTTTCTCAATTATTGACAGATTACACAAAAATCAATATTTTTAAAATTCTTTCCTTGTTTCAGTAGGTACAAAAGGTATATATGTAAATGGTCTTATGTTATCCTTATTATCCTCCTAAAACGTTCTGGGTCAAATTTGTTGGGATTTTCATAATCTTGAGGATCCCGATGTGTACCAAGAGCAGGTATCCAAATAGCGTCACTTTTTCCAATTTCCAACTTTTGACCGGTTTTCAGCTCATAAGTTATATCGTCGGTACACACCTGATCCATTGGAGGGGCGACCCTCCATTTGCGTAATGTCTCGAAAACTACCATATCCATGTAATGCATATTCAGTATTACATCATAAGTTAAGGGTTTGCCATCCAAATATCGATCGACACCTGAATTTCCTGTAAGAGTTTTTCTTGAACATCGGTTTTTTCTACAACCTCATGGGCAGTCAAACATAGTAACGAGGCAGCTGTCTCGAAACCAGAAAAGAAAAATAAAAAGCATTGTCCCACTCGCGGTTATGTGATTTGAAGTTGTCACTTTTTAACATGCCTCTTGCCTCCATTAGCATATTAACCATATCTGGCCTTATAATATGATTTTCTTTACGATATATCGTCGCATCCAAGACTAAATGCATAAAGTATTCCGTTGACTTCTTATTAAATAGCCCGATCCCTAAAAATAGAAAGCTTGTTGCATAAACCTTTTAACGTATATCTTACAACATTTAAATAAATACCTTTACTAATTTTTTTTTCCTATGTGCACATATAGAAGAAATTTTAAATTTTGTATAAATGTAAGAGTAGTCACTTTCTTGCCCATCAAATAGAATTCGTTATTATTATTTTCGAACGCATTACTTCCAAGCCGAAAGCGATTTTTAAAATGATATAAGATTCATGGGTTATTAAGAAAAATGTATTCTTCGAAGTTTTACTGCACTTTTTTAATACAATTTATGGGCTACGAAAGCTGGACTTTTGTTTGTTACCTACAAACAGCTGATAAATGTTTTTTTTTTTTTTTTTTTAGAGATGGATTGGACCAGTTAAGTTAATGTTAGATCCATAATCCAGAAACGAAGTTGAGAGCGATTGATGAAAAAATTTAAGCATAGGTAGACTGATGTGGCAGAGTGTTCGCAATGAGAGGCTCTGTTCCGCTGTCAATCCATAAATCACCGTCCTTGTTACTGTACTGTCAAGATCCGGCTAATAATGCCGATAAAAGAAAAAGT
>NW_024003684.1:0-7499 GCF_014805625.2 Glossina fuscipes
TAAACGAATGTGTGACTCGGGCCACTTTTTAGGTCAAACTACTACCACAAACAAATTTTGATCATAAAAAATTAACAATTAGGCCGTTTTAGAAAGTAAGGTTTTACGTTCCCTCAGAATCCTTATATACGGTGGTATCCTAAAAGTAGTCCCACGTGGTCCAAATCGGTAAGGTTGATTTCTATCTAAATTTACTGTTATGAGAAAATTTTTACCATGAAATATTGGGTTTGTAGTTTATATACTTTTTATATTTTGTAGTTTAGCTTAGTTATCTAGCTGTCCATAAATAAAAAAAAAGAGCACGTTTGTATTGTGGCCTATCCCATCGACAAGTAGGGTGGTTCAAGCAATTCTAATTGTCGTTATCTTACTAACGCTACTGATATAATCTAAGAGTGTGCATTAATTAGGATGAACGGACAGAAAAAAACAATCAGTAGATTACCTTCTCAGGCGTACTGATTTTCTCTGCACTCTGCCAAACTCGCTATCCAAGGGCATTAAGAGAAAATGTTACTGAGATTAATTACAACACATTTTTTTTTTTTTTTTGTTTTGAATATATAAATATGCATATGGTTAAATTGTTTTTATTCAAAAAAAGAAGAAAACAAAATTATCGCTCACCGGATGCATTTGTTGGCGATGGCTTGTTAATAAGTATTGAAATATTTAAAAAGACAAATGATTTAAACAGCTAAACAAGCGAATAATTAATAATAATACTTTTTACTACTATGGAAGGATTTCTTATCCTTTTCTTTAGTTAGTTCCTTTCCTCTTCCCTATTCTTCTTTTTTTATACAATATGGTGTAAGTTACCAATATTTAATCATATCATGTTGTTCGATTCTTTCGTTGATATTTTTTATTTTCGATGTCTATTCCTTTTCTTTCTTCTTTGCTTGGGAAAATGACTTTCGCTTGATTAGGATGGCTAGGATCCCTTTCACTATTTTCCCACAAAATGTTTCGCAGTGCGACTTCCCTCTATTTTAATCCTTTATTCATTAAGAAAATATTCTGAATTTTTTTTTGTACTTCGTGTTCAAAAATGGATTCATCAAATTTTGGTTGTCATTGATTTAGAATTATTTTCAATATTCTATACATTTTTGAATATTTCCGCGAAAAAAAGAATATATTCTGTTATAAGTCAATTATTCTCAATTTGAACTTCCATTTTGTCTATTTTTTCAATTTAAAAAGTAAAACCAGAGATATTGTTTTACGTCTCACATCCACAATTAGATACATAATCTTCTCCCTTTTCAAAAATTTGATTAAAAAAAAAAAAACCAAATGCTAGGGTAATTTGATAACTTAAAAAAATTGTAATGTACTAATTGAGTTAGGCACTGCTTGAGCTACCATTACAAACTACACCCTTTTACCAGATAAAAGTTTAAAGTTATATGAGATAGGGTTTAGAAAATTTCACCAGTGGAGCCGAATTTTTTATACTAATTTGAAACCGCAAATCAAGCTTTTCGGGAGAAATTACAAAAATTGAAAGTCTTGGGAAATGGTTAACAAAGTGGACCAACCCGAACCATCTTCAATAGCGTTCGTCTTGGGGTCAAACCATGTCGATGTACCAAACTTCATTAAAATATCTCAAAAATTGCGACGTGTAGCTTGAACGCAATAATATATGATTAGACATCAGATGGACAGACAAGATTAGATCGTGCAGTAAAATAAATGGTGGGTCTATCTTAAGCCGTTCTGGGTGTTGCCAGAGGCTTGTGCCATTATGTAGGGTATAAAAATGGAATGTTTACGGTAGTAAATGAGAAAAGTCTATCGGCAGAAGATTGGTGTGCCAACAGAGGTGCGGCATTTCACACATGTTGTGAGTTTTATTGAGTCTAATAAAGCCAAAAAATATGTGTATGCCGACATACTGCATGCGGAAGAAGATGCCTAGTACTGCGAAAACAGTGAAAGTGAACAGAAAAATGTCAATTGACAAAGAATTTACTAACCATGTTTCAAAACCTAAGAACTCGCTCAATTTGGACATTATTTTGAAGTAAATTGGTTTTTACCAATGTGATAGTAAGGCTACCGTTTATGTCAAGAACACTGATAAAGAAATAAACGTTATTGCAATATATTTTGATGACGTACTTATAGGCGTCTGCAACAAAGAGAGGATAATCCGAAGCTAAACAGCGGGTAACAGAAATGAAATTAAAATGGTAGACGAAGGGCTTGGTTAGCATTTTTTTTAACCCGGAAATGAAACGAATTGCACACTGGCGACAAGAAACAAGGAGCCACATAAAGATCATATGTCAACAGTGAAACGCATTCTAATATACTTGAGTGCAATACAAAATAAAGGATTGCAATACAGCAAAACAGGTAGACAACTTGTATTTGTGGCACAGAAGAGCAGCAAAGCAAGCTGTATAACTGTTGTGTAACTGCCTTCAACTTTGCAGAGAAGCCTATCTATCACACGTGCAGCAAACGTATTGTTATACGTTGTCACTACGCTGGATATATATATCAATGAGGTGAAACTCAAGTTTAACTGTGCAACAGTGATTGTACATTTATCTTAACCGTTTGAGTCCCAGACGGTATTGAAAAACACTGCCAAAAGATCCCAAACAGCGCAATCGCGCTTTCCCTATATATGTACAAAAATACCCAAGCAGCGCGATAGCGCTTGTTTTATTTTATGTCGAGAAATACCATTTTTTCATCGCTCCGTCACTTTGATTGCAGTTTGCGAAATGATCGGACGTATTCTTCCGTATTTGTCAGTTAATAATTCTTTTCATTATCAATATTTGTGTGCTTTAAAATGATTAGATGAAGCAACGCACGAAGTAAGTGAAAAATTAATCTCGATTACGCACCTCGAAATGTGCTGGGTTTTCTCGACCTAAAATCTGAACAGCGCGATCGAGCTGCTTGGGACTGAAACGGTTAAACTAATTAATTATATCTGTGTTCGTTGTAGTATTAACTTCGGCGTAGTTTCTTATATTTCAAAATAGTTCGTTCTTTCGTTTTTCGCAAATAATTTTAAAATGATATTTCATGTCTGTCAATGTTATTTTAAAATTTTAAACGGTTTCAACTGGTTAATATAAAAACCTATCTCCAACATTTTTTATAATTTGTGCCTTTGCTACGAAAAGTCTTCGTTAAACTATGATTTACCGCTTAATAAATAATAAAAAAACATTTTAAAATTACTCCAGTAAGAAGTACTCCAGTGTTCTGTACTACCTATAAAAGTAAAAGAACTAAATTTTTATGTTTTATAACACAGGGTGGGCGCAGCTGCTTTTTTTTAATTTTCGAAATAAAAGCGCGTGACCTCAGAAAATTTTAGGCCACTTCGAAATCTTTTTGCATATTTGGGGGCGATATTGTCATATTCGCTAACTACGCAATTGCGCAGACAGACATACGGACAGATGAATAGACGGACATGTTTAGAAGCATTCTAGATTTAAAACAAGAATTTATATACTTTATGGCGTCCGTGAAGCTTGTTTCTGCGCGTTGTAGACATATTGAAAAAAAAATTAAATCTTGTTAGACTATAATACTAGGCAAGCTCAGCCAACTTTTTCTATTTTTATAATCTATTTTTATACAGGTACTACAGCGTTTTCCAGGCAATACAAGTTCAAATTTTTGTAAATTCGTCTGATAAGTTTATGAGTAGCGACTAAAAAACTAATTTTATACATAAAAGTATACGTATTCTTGACCTGCGTGGTATTCGTAACTGATTAAGGAATGTCCGTGTGTCTGTGTGGTGTTTGTTATTGGTCCTTTCTTTGTCGCAAAAATGATGACATCGGCTTCAAATTTTGTAGGAACATTGGAAGTTTTTGCAGGCAAGTTGGTATTGAAAATAGGCTAAATTGGAAATAGAAGCCTGCAGTGGAGCATAAACTAGCCGCAATTCTTTTTTTCAAACAAAAATTTTTGGGGTTTTGTTCATTACTCAGAACGTTAGAAAGCTGATATTTTTCAGAAATATTATAGTCTTCATGTGCAAAAATTGGAAAAAATCGGCCATGCCCACACAAAGTTGCAAATGGTTCAATTCTTTTTTTCACTTTTTTGAGCTACTATGCTTATTTATCGTAACGCAAATAAGACAGAATATTTAAAACTATTTTGTACATTCCTCAATTGAATATAGTAAAAACAGCGACCTGATGGGTTAAGTTTTTCTTAATAATACAACCGATGTGGTTGTTTTATTCCTTTTGGAAAACAGAAATGTTCTCAGTTTACGTTGTACTCTGGGCAAATCCTTCGATTGATGAAACCCGTTTTCAATACCAACCTGTCTGCAAGAACTTCCAATGTTTCCGTCACAATTGAAGTCAATAGCTTTGCAGGATAATGTTTACACCACGCAGTACACAGTTTGGTGCTAATCAAGAATATGCATACTTGGTGCAGCCTCTGAAGGTTCTTTATGGACGTTGCAAACGTTTGAACGAAACGAATGTACCCCTCATCGTTCGGCAATGAGTAAAAAACTCCAAACAAACCAGGATTGTAATTATAATCACGAAACCAAAAAAGCATGTTATTGATGTTAATTATCGTGCACAGTGATGGTGTATGCACTGAAACACTGCAATGTACAAATCGAGGCACAACAACTTTGAGGCGCCTCTCTGGTATTTGAAATCCTCCATAATACCTTCTTCATATACATGAGATATTAAGTTAATTATGAAAAGTTTAGAAAATTAATCCAATTCAAGCTTTTTGATACATCTTAAAGAACACTGAGAGCTATCGGAAAAATTAGATATACACCGTAAAACAAGTGGTGAGAATAATGACTTACATGCAACTTAGTATAAACATTATTGTCTGTTTCATTGAAAATTTTAAATATAAAAATTTTAAAAGTTTCTCAAAAATTTTTATGCATAGTTTCTTTTAAAAGAGAGCTGCGTATTCCAAGTCAAGTAATAAGACTGGTGATCGCAACTTTTTCGTTTTGAAACGAAACTTCTTAGGAAACTGCTTTTGTGCTACCGATGGAACTAGGGTAAAAAAGAATGACGTTTTTAAAACACCGTAAATGACCACCTTTTGATGTGAGATTTTCCTGTGAGGTTCGTCTATCCCGAAATAATAAAATTTTTTTAACAATTAATTTTCTATTAATGAATGTTCAGCTATAGCAATATCTCTCAACTCATTGTTAAGCTAAATAAAATCTATTTTACAGAAATCACAGGTATGTCACAGCTGTTGCAACTTTTCTAGCTTGATTATGATTGAAAGCTAAAGATTTGTTGCCATTATCACGGTTTGTAGAAATTAAAAATTTGAATGGAAAATTTTTACGAAATTTTATTTATATATACTTTAAAAATGTAAAACATACAATGATGAAAGAAAACTAATTTTTTTTCATCTGCGTTGACACCTGCGCTAAGTAGTTAGTTTAAGATACTTTTACCACTTCTCTCTTGCAGCCGATGCGTATTGCATCAGCGCAAAAATAAATTGAATTAAAATTATTTCTTATATATGTTGACAGAAAGTCCCTACAAAAGGCAACTGATAGTAATATTTTAGGTTTATAATTTTTTCTAATTTAAAGTAATTATGATAGCATTGTGAAATAGTAAAGAGTAAAATGAGTAGAAACAAAGTGTATCTGGTTTGACATGCACCTTCTGCTCCATATCGTTTATTTATATTTGTCGTTCTTATTGAATACTTGTAGATAGTGGGGGAATTATACCTAACTGTGATTTCTTAGTGGAGATTGAGCATCATCAGGACATAAAAGGCTCCTCTAATTTTTGCTAAGAAGAGTAGTAAGAGAGCAAATAAATATTTTAAGGAAGTCAGCCGATAAAATTTTCTAAAATGTATTCAATCAGAGTCTATCTACTGTCTTAAGCGAAACTAGCATAAAGCACTTAGAATGCCTTGTATAAACCAAGTTTGTCCTGCTGTCGCTGTACGGTGCGAAGACGAGCTCTTTAGTTTCAACTCTAAAGGCGTGCGAAGGAGTTTTGGACGACTAGTGATGAATCTCTATACGGCTGATTGTTCAGAACAAAAAGATAACTTCTAGAGAGAAAAATCAAAATCATATAATTATGCGTTACGATGATTATTCAATGTTAATCTTAATTTAATCCTTCGTATGCTCTCTACGCTTATCTAATCGTTTCGGTTTATCTGCTTAATATAATCTTGCATAGGTTTACAATCTTCTATAAAGGCTATTTATCCTGTGTTTGTGCAGATGTATGCTGTGTCCAGAGGAAGTTAAGATTAACCCAGCTTTAATCAGTGGATTCAGAAAATGATTCCGATTTCAACACAACTATTTGCCTCTGTGTCTGCTTCTCATTATCTTATGTTCATACCACCGGTTAGTTTTTCAAAATATTTTGATGAAATTTGACAGACAGATTTTGAGCCAAGAATAAACACCAACAAGTAATGAAATCTTATATCTAATTTAAGCCTGGTGACGACTGTCAACGCAAACCACCTTACTAGAATTCTTCTTTTAAATTATTAAGCCTTTAGTGACACTGCGTTTTAAACGAGAGTGTTTCTCTGTTAAGGCAAGAGGATTTGGTTGGCTTAGTAATTTAGTAACATTTCTTTTGGTGTTATCCGGCCGAAGTGTTTAAATCTTTGCAGATAGTTTAATTAGTTGTGTACCAGAAAGTATCTGTGGTCCTGTGCAACTTGGCTATGTTGTAGGAAAAAAACGCTGTTTCATATTCTATTTTTAATTTTATTTGGACTAACGTCGCGCTTATATGACGAGTCCATGTGAGGCGGCGATCTGAATGGATTCCAAGTGAGTTTTCCGTGGTATTGCAACTATGCGGAATCATAGAGGAGCGCGCTTTTCCTTTAAAGGTGAAAAAGCAGCATGCGCACATTTTGCAGGATTAATGCTTATTTTCCATTTTTGGAGCTGCTGAAAGATGGTAGTACCATTTTGAATTTGACTTGACACCATGATGTGGTATGTAAGCGAGCTCATAATTGCTGTGTCATTTGTGAGTATGTAAAATAGCGGGTTGGCATGTTTCCTATGCACAACAGAGGAGAGTTGATCATAGATAGACCTTTCTAGTGGTAGACACATAGTTATTAATTTTTAAAGTGGAGCGACCACTTAGTAAAGTGTGCGCATTAAATAAGAATTTATGGTAAATTTTGTATAAGAGTCCTTTATGCCATACGTGTCATATCAAAGGCTTCAGACATATTGTTAAAAAGTGCTGAACAATATGCTTTTCTTTCAAATGCTCATTGGTTCCATTAAATTGCCTAAACAAAATTGATACATCAATATATCGTGTGCATTAATACGGGGTCACCGTTATTCAGTGTATTCTTTCATATATTAGAGACATGGAGACTAATAACCCGAGCAGCACTCCTCGGCGCAGCGATCTCCGCCCATTGGTCACATTTTGTCCAAATCTCAAAAAAACATAAATAAATAT
>NW_024003684.1:7599-9024 GCF_014805625.2 Glossina fuscipes
TTTAAAAGTAATTTATCCACAGGAAAAGTGCAACCACAAAAGCTGAGCCGTGAGTCGGCCTTAAAAAAAATTGAAAGTGTAGTAAAAGTAAAGGAAAAAGTGTTAAGAACATTTTCGCTGAAAGGGATAATTGAACGTGAAATGGATTGATTATGTCGCGTTTTGGAGAATGTGACATACGCGAAATTCCAAGTTTTATATTGTGAGATGTTATTCGTTAATTAAAGCAAAAAATCTCATGACTTATTAAGTAATCCCGGATATGCCTACAAAAACTGCACACAGCTGAAGGACAAAAACACATAAATAGGTAAATAAATTCTTAATTGCATGCGGAAAGAAATTTAAGCGTTACAGTCGGGTAACACCGCCGTTTAAACAATCTAGACCACTTTGGTGCTTAGAATTCTTCATCGATTTTCGTTACATAATACTAAAAAGTGTAAGCGTAAAAGGCTTATTTTTCCTGAGAATTTCTGTATAAAGAGCGGTCCGAAAAATGAATCTATGTCGTCCGAACTTAACGTAGTCAAATACTTACCACACGAAATTTATAAGTCAACTGTTATTTTAGATTCATTTTTAAGTCAAAATACCAAAAATCGGTTTATATTAGATTATCCGATTTACCCTCTCTAAGAAGTCAAAAAATTCCAAGTTTCCCCATTCAACTCTTATGGCAATATATATATTATTTTTTGTATTTATTTATTTATTTTTTTTTTTTAGATAAAGAAACTAAAACATAAAAAAGACACGCTTTTTTCCTTATACTGCAACCACTTAGACATATTTAATTGATGACATTAATAAACAAAATAAAACACCTGGAATTTTAATGTAATACATAAGAAAATAATAAAACGACCGTTTTTTTTGTTTTTTAATTTTTCATTTATTAATATAACAATTTATATAGTAGCAAATTAATTATTGCTTAACTCTACTAAACCATATAAAAACGCCTGGTACACACATTGTCTTATATTGCGTGAATGCGCTAACTACATCAATTACTCTTAGTTTAAATCTAAATCTAAAATTTAGCAGCAGATCCAAATTTCGCATTATCAGCTGCTCCAGATATGCCGCGATTTACGTCTGCATGCATTGGGTTAGCACGTCTAGGAATCTGCTATCCGTCTTCGAACTCAGATTGAAAAGTGTTGCTTGAAAACCCCGCTCGTTATACAATGTTTCAACTGAAGAGGCGGATTAGTGGGTGATGAATTCACATCTATTTTCGAAAAATTCGGAGACCATTTAAAATAATTAGCGTTTTAATGGTAGAACAAACAAAAACTTATGACGATAAAAAAAAAGCGAAGCCGACGTTTTTAGTTTTATAAACTTAGGGATTTAGACAGCTTACCCTAATAAGATCATTTAACCTAGACGTTTATAGATAGAGAAAGATGCTTTAAA
>NW_024003685.1:0-2610 GCF_014805625.2 Glossina fuscipes
GTTATTTGTTTAGTTGAGTTTCTAGTATAAGTAGAGTAAATAAATAAATAAATAAATAAATAAATCACTGGCATCATAAGGCACATTATTGAAGTTGAGATACGTATAGAAATCATTCTTTTATCTAAACTTTGTTAAATTAAATGAACAAATTTTCCGAATGAAAAAAAGGCGCGAATAAAAAATGTATCCGAATAGTTCTGAAGTTAGTTGCGGTTCCTTATCATGTCTCAACACTTCTTCACATATCAGTGTCGCTGATCATATTACCGATGCGATCTTACGCTATTTTTAGATTATGACGATCGTACCTAGTAGGAAATTTTCTCTTTTCGTATGTGTGTGCGGCGAAAATGTTGCCTTTTTCTACATCTTCTGTTATTACCGGAATTATCTCGATATTTGAACAATAAATTTATTTTTGCATACATATGTAATTGAATTTAATATTATATTTTTTCATTTGTAATAATTAAGATCGCTGATCTTGTGGTAATTATCATTAATCGTCCTTTTCTTTTCAACAAAATTGAGCTTGTAATCGTCATTTTCTTAATCTCACAATTATTACATAGTTTCTTTTATGGAGGGAGATTTTTACTTTTTATTTCAAAAACCTCGAAATGGATTCAATCGAATCCGCCTGAACGGCCGAAGGCGAGAAATCTCGACTAGCAACTCAATGGTTGTGGGCTCGAATCACAAGTGCGGTAGATTTTTTAATAAAAGCCGGATAGATTTAGACGTTAGTGCTTTAAGAGTTTAGTCTTAGAATTTATTTCTCTGGCGAAATTAATAATAATAACAATAATAATAATAAATCAACCCATTTCAAGTCAAGTCGATTGCCATGTCTTAAGTCTTTGATTAGCACATGCTGATTGTCCTCGGTGTCCAACTACTTCGTCCATGCAAGTTACTATCAAAGAGCAATCGTGAGAGCAATACGAAATCTCCCAGAATTGAGTCGTTGGTGAGCAATGAACGTAGAGGGAGAACACAATATGTGTGACCAAACGACCTTGAGATAAAGAACACTTTGTATCGATCATTTATTAACCGAAGTTACCGCATTTATTGAATGCTTGCCTCTTTGCTTGTCATTTATTTATATTAAATATATATTTGAATGAACTTTGCTTTGCTTTGATCGATGCCGTTCAACATTTTCGATCACTCCTCAAATAACGTTTTATTTTGCAAATTCTTTATATGGGGAAAAATTAACATTTGCAAAATACCTAGGAAAACTGAATTTTTACCGCAAAAATTTTATCTCTTCTTTTTTATAAGTAACTATATAATAAAGTGACAACAAAAAGGCATTATGACCCCATGATCCTATGGACCTTATGGTCCAGCCAGATAAAAACTTCTATACGTTCATATAACAAAAAATCAAAAATTCGAACTTTTCAGTACTGCCATCATCACTCTAACTGATAAAAAATATAAGGTAATTCCTTCAACTGGTGCCAACCTAACAATATCATAAATTCCGCTTTAAGAAAAAGTCCTAACTAGGATAACTTCATATATTAATTCTATCCCGATCATTTGTTCTCGCTGCGACAGAAGACATCTTGACTAAACTGCACAAAACAAATTTAGCTCAGTTAAAAGCGTAGGTTATGCCCCGTGTATAAAACACGTACCGGAAGAAAAAATAATTCGCGAAATGATCAAGTAATCAAGGCATAACTGCGGTGTATAAATTCACTAAATTGAACGTTGACGGAAAAGCTTGCTCCCTTTGACCGCTATCCTTCACCACTAACTGTTGACGTTGCTTGGTACAAGTGGAAGGTGGAATTCTACGTCTCAAATTCCTTGAGACGCAAAAATTGTCGAGGCCTGGGTCATACTACATAGAGATGCAATGATGAAAGATCACTGCTGTCTTCCTGTGCCAGTTGTTTCGAAATAAATTGCAATGATCAGCACTGCGAGTTAGATAAACAGTGCCCTCGTTATGTGCAACTGTGGGATATTTTATTTCCCTTAATTGTTTTTTAATTTGATTACATAATTTATTTGACATTTTTTATTACGGATTTTTTTAATTTATCAATCTTTATCGTTCTTATTGTTTCAATAAATTTTGTATTGCATTTCATTTTCATAACCAATTAAAAGTGTACGTGAAATGTAATCTTATATGTGAGCGCCAAACTGAACACTAAATGCGTGAATATTATTGAGTGCCAGGTATATATAGTGGGACATTTCGAACATTTTAAGAAATTTTTCTAAATTTATAAAACACTAATAAGAAAATTTGGAGAAATTTATCTTTTTATATCTTGCACCACTTGTGGTGTAAGGTAGATTAAGTTTGTGAGAGTGTGCGCGATACCCAGAAGCACTTGAGTTACAATTTATTATGCCGATTGATTCAGAATACGATTCTGAATTCTAATTCTATTCGTTTTGTAGTTTTGTGTGCATTTTTCGAGATAGTTCGATCAAATTCGGTTTATCGGCACATTTTTGCAAAGGACGAACGCTGTATCATATGGTTTCAACCACTTCTAATATAACGCCTTATTTGGAAAAGTTGTTATATGAATAATTGTATTAAACGAAATGCTGTGGAATAATTCAATACTC
>NW_024003686.1:0-5888 GCF_014805625.2 Glossina fuscipes
TGGTAGTAGTTTGACCTAAAAAGTGGCCCGAGTCACACATTCGTTTATTAGAAGTCGCCGACTCAAGTTGCAAAATCTTACAGTCGTCAACCCTTACTACTTAGTTAATCGCAAATTGGATTTACTTTACCTTAAACATTATTATAATATCCTTAATTCTAATAACAACAACAATGCCATCATTTTTCATATTCTTTACATGCATGCCGAAACATATCAAAATACATACTTTCTACTGTAGATTGTTATCACTCTGATTTCATCTCTCTATTTTTTTTATTACTTGATAATAAGTTTTACATCTTTGAAAGCATGTGGTTTTAAAAAAAATTGTTTTTTTTTAGTTTAATTTCATTTTGTATGTGCACTTCATGTAGCGAAAACTTCTGTGCAAAAGCGAGGTCAATCCAAAGAAAACCAAAGCTTACAGAAGTTAAACCAACAAGGTCATAAAATTAGTTTTACAGATCCATTTAGAAATGGTTTTTGCAGATGTCACATATATATTATTATTATTCTCCTTAAAGATTTGATTTAATTTTTCCACCACTTTAAATTTTGTCTAATTTCTTGCACACATTGTCGTCAAGCTCTGAACAAAACCTTAGTGTATGTCCCAATTTTTCGCTACGTTTCACTCTCATCTTGCTATCACAATATGTGTTTATGTGCACGGTGCAGTAAGGAGAACTGCCTAACGATGCAACTGGTTGTCTGTTTTAGTTGTTTTAGTTTTCTAACGTTACTGTTTAACTGGAGCACTAATTCGAACGTGCCACTGAACTGAGTGGAAGTTTAATAGTAAGATGCTGGGACAATAACGATGGAAAAAGAATATGAGGAAGAGCTTTTAAAGGTGAACTTGCGTTTAACGGGATTAAATTTTTATTTCTTAAATTTTGTAATTTGAAAATTAACCCTTTGTTTTAACAAGTTCAGCAAAATTTACTGCAATATGCAAAAGCATTTGATAGAGTTAAACATGAACTTTGATCTATAAGCCTCATGAACTGTGCTTTCCTTAGAATTTGTTGTTGTTGTTTTTATTTACCTTACTAATCGTACACAAAGAGTATTGTATGACTATAGTCTTTCGCAGCAAATCCAGGTTTCATCGAGAGTCATTTGGGCCCCATGTTATTTATTTTATACATTGACAATCTTGTTACGTATGTCCGCTTTTAAAAAATTTTTGTATTTGCGGATGATGTGGAAATTTATACTTCAGCCAAATACGGGCTTGACACTGATGGGCTATTTTCCGATTTATCCTCTTCGTATGGAATTTAATGACCCATATATATGCAAACGTCTGCACAAAGAGATTTGTTCGTCCGATTTTGCAGTATTCTATTGTTGTTTAGGCACCTTATTACCAAAGTTACATCGATCGAATAGATTCTGTTCAGAGAAATTTTCTTCTTCTTGTTTTACGTGAGCTGCCACGGAATACCGCTAGTGTTCTTCCGCCATACGAAAACAAGCTTAACCTGATACGGTTACCGTCATTGATCAGGAGGCGGGAAATGACCAGCATGGTTATTATGGTTAAATTGTTTCGGCGCTAGGTTTCATCGTCTTACTTATTAAACTTTGCCGACTTCCTCTCCAACTTTCCGAATAGTTCTTCGCGACACTATATTCCCTTGAGACCCGCTCATTCGCGCAGTAATCATCCTCCGGTTAGTACGTTTAACTCGCTAAGTACGCGTTAGACTGTTAAACTTAGATTATTTTCTTGTATTTGTATTATTATTATCACTATATTTATTATTTTGCATCTTTCTTTTTGTAGTAGTTTTAACTTAAAGTTTCAGTTATGGTTCACTTTCAAGCTTCTTCTAGTTATTGATTGGAAATTGTTTTCGTCATCAATTTGAAATAAATAAATAAATATATTCTGCTCAGGATATTATCTTAATTTTTTTTAAATTTTACCCCGTCTTATTATTTTGAATTATCATTTGTAACTTTTGCTGTATAAAATTTTAAACATTGCTCCCGTAGAACGCAGCTTATGCAAGAAGTAGTCATAGACCTTTCGCAAATATCCTTAACAACGAAGCATTTCTTTTATGGCCTTTGTGTAAACAAATTTACCCCCAAAATAAAATTTCTCCGGAAAGTTCGTAAATAACATATAGCATACGTAGCGTTGACAGAGTAGCGTTATCTTTCTAACTAAAAAGTAATCCTTCGTTTTGAAAAAAAATCAACAGACCCACGGCATTTCGAGAACAAGCTACTGAATTTTAAAAGAAGCAAAAAAAAAAAACAGTTACACGGTTCCTTAGGTGGTTAATTGGTAGTTTTGCAGTTTGAGAACTTGTTTTTTTATTATTAAATACTACACCTCTTGCTGCACAAGGATATATTAAGTTTGTGCGAATACATGCAACACCAAAAAGAACTTGATCTAAACCAACCTGATATTAAACTGACTGCTTCAAAATTACTTCCTATATTGATTTGACTTGATTGTCCCTCAGTTCATCTTGCGTGCTCGGGACTAATTTACAAACCGCGATTTTTGAGATATTTTAATGAAACTTGGTATGCTGGCGTACTTTGCGAAAAGGAGGAACGCTATTAAAAGTGGATTGGGTTGGACCACTTTTCGAATACTTTCCCTATAAGGCCTTATTGTGAAAACTCGTTATATGAATAACCGAGGTGTGGTTGCAGATTACTTCATGGCGAGCCATAGCTCATTACAATGGTTTTACTTATTTATAGTAGAGTGAATTAATTTAAATAAATTTTTGATGAAAAACATCATTAGCATACAAAATAAAAGTAAACATACCTTGGTCCGGCAAGGCCGACCGTTAGAAACCCTACACCACTCCGTTTAATCAATCATTCAACAAAAATTATACATTGGTTTTATGTAAATGCATAATTTTCTTGAAAGCCTTCATATTGACGGGTTTCTCAAAAGTCAACGAGCTCTGAATTTAGAACATTTAATTTGGTTTTTTGTTTTTCAGCTGCAACCATCACAATAAACCGTAAGTTAGGCTTTACCGTTTAATCGCTTCCATCTGAGCCGTTATATACGCCGCTATATTTCATCATAAACATTTAAATTGGACCTTCTTGGTATAAAAAGCTTTGTTTTTCATTAGAAACCTTATACGGATCAGGATCCAAAAAATAGGCCTACTTGGTCCAAATTCGGTAAAGCTATGTCATGTTCATGGCAAATTATTATTATGAACGAGTGTTCATCATGAAGTATTTTGGAAATTACTACTTTTTATCACATAAAGACCCAATTTCTGTAAAAACATTTATATGGAAAGCGACTCAACAAATTGTTCCATTCGATTCAAAGCTCTACCAAGCGACTTTTGTCTCGGAATTCCAAAAATGAGATAATTTTTTCTTATAACAATTTACTAAAGTAAAGCGTCATATAGGGAGGGGTTAATGAAATCGTCCGATCCATTTTCAATAGCGCTCGTCCTTAGGCCAATATACGTCAGCGCACCAAACTAAGTCAGAACACCCCGAAAGTTGCGACCCGTAGATCCCACATAAGAATACATAGATCGGCGGACAAACAACCGACCAATATAACAAACGGTGGATCTCTCAAGTCTCTCTGGCTGTTATAAATGTCGGCACAAATGTGCACTGTGCCACAAGCGGCGTATAATGATAAGAGAGTAAAGCTAACCGTAAATTTTTTACGCTTTCGGCAGCATATGACCACCGCTTCGGCAGAAGAATCCGTCTTTTGAACTATGTCCGAATCTATTATTTTTTTAATGCTTAGATAAACCACAAATAATCGATCAAAACCCAATGATAATGAGGCAAAGTAATGTGTTGAACATTGTAAACGGCTGGTATCGTATAGTTCAGACTTTAACGTTCATGGAACTTTACCAGACTGAAGAGTACAGAAGAAGGAAAGAAAAGCGTTGAAATATCTACAATAAATGATTTTATTAACAATTTCTATTTCTTCTAATTAACACACAAATGTATAGAACTGCTCCACAAGTTTGTCTCTACTTCTACTAACTTCGTGAGTGATAAAGAAATCTGGCTTTAACTACGAAAATATTTTAATTGATGTCAAACTCTACGCATGCATATATCCAGATATCCTTCTTTAACGTTAACAGTTAAATGCAGAGAGAATCGACGGATCAATTGTTCTGTTTTAGTCATATTTCTAGATACATATCCGTGTGAACTCTAAGGTACACTATATTCTGTATGGTAACGAAGGGAAATGGAGGAATCTTTTACTTTTTGTGACAACGCAACTACACATTCTTCTCTCTTCTTTTCTTTCTACGTGCTTCTTATTCTCGTCGTGCAATGATGTGTACGTTGTGTCCTTTACTCAATAACGTTGCTCAGTGCATCTAGTTTAGCATTAAACAAATGGAATTGTGTTAGCAATGTCATCTATCCGTTGGAGTTCTTTTCTACTTCATGTCCACTTACATACTCGCATATTTTATTATATATGTATGTATGTGTATACTAGTGGAATTTGATGTCAGTCTAAAGGTTTGTAACATATGGGTATGTTTAGACACAATAACGTTTCAGTAACAAAGTGCATTGAGCAAGAGAGAGAGAGAGAGAATTAGGAAAATAACAAATTATTTCAAATGCTTTTGGGTTATAATATTACCTGCTTAAGAGAATGCTAAATCATAAAGAATTGAATAAAATCCCAAGTTCAAGACATCTTTGTAAAAGTTTCTTATAAAACTTAAAGCTTTTAATTAAAACTTAATTAATTTGTCATTATAATCCCTCTCAAATAGGAAATTGCAGTTTATAAGCTGCTTAACATTGAACTAAGCAAATAGAAATTGAAATTTATTATAAAAAAAAGCAATTCCTATGGATCTAAAGCGTATAAATACAAACACGTAACGACAAAGACATGCATTTCAAAATTAAAATAATTTTTATTTTAAATATTTAATGCACAGGAAAGGCAAGTAAATCAAGAAAAACGAATGAATGAAGATTTTTTAGAATTACTTTCAAGAAATTCTAGTCCCTAAAATCACTCTTAAGCGTATACGGATTCGTTAAATCGGTAATGCCTGTCTAGTTTTTGAAGTGCCGATAAGGATTCAAGATAAACAATAATTGTTATTTGGACATAAACCCGCCCACAATAGATAGAAATTTGAAACAGTAAAAAGAATCGAATTATATCTTTTGTTGCTATCTACAACTTTTCCACCCTATGGATGCTTACGAACGACTATTATTCGCACATATTGTCGGATGCGCCTGTAGATTTTGTTCAAAAATAGTCTCAATCAGTTTACTCAAGCAACTACAGTTACAGTCTAAGTCTTTGATTTAGAATTTGGATGTTGTGGCACGTACATTGGACATTGGTAAATTGAGTTTGCACGCGAACCAATTTTCTAAGTAACCAAATTCTAAAATGGGAAAACCATAAATATATTCAGGAAGTCTTACCTAGCAACTGGTGAAATGATCGACAACAATTAGCACAACATTTCGGGAAAAGGGATTAAATTAAAAATGTCGCAATGAAGTTGGGTATTGGGAATTTGCTTGTAAAAGGATATATAATCAGAATATGCACGGAAGTCGAGTCGGTCGGGTCAGGAGAGAGAGACATCCAAATTACAAAATGGTCCAACATTTCGTCGAGAATTCAAACTGGGTTGTTATAATATGTTTGTTATATTTTGATATTTTGGACATTATATTTCGTGTTTCGGTTGTCAATAACAGCAGTAACGTTGCTAATGTATACGTACTCACGCTAGTGCATACATAGCACATATGCATTTGAAGATATAGACTTATCAATTTTTCTGATTGGCAAACGTTACAAAGTATGTGCCGTCAGACCAAGGAGCTGTTAACAG
>NW_024003686.1:5898-8498 GCF_014805625.2 Glossina fuscipes
CAAAAATGAAAATATCAACTTCAAATTTGGTAGAAACATTGCCAGTTTGTGCACGCAGGTTGGTATTGAAAATAGATTAAACTGGTCAGAGCAGAAGCGCGCAGAGTACAAACTGTACGCTTCTCCGTTTTTCTTAGCAAAAATTTGTGTGTTTTTGCTTCAGAAATTATAAATGTTAGAAAGCTGAGAATTTTCCATATTTACTTTACAAAACACTCTACTCTCTATGTGCAAAAACGGAACCAATCGGCCGTATCTACACAAAGTTAAGAGTAATTACATTTTACATTCTTCACTTTTTTGAGGTTTAACGCTTATTTATCGCAAGGAAAACAAGACAAAACGTTTAAAACTATTGTGAAGATATATTATCTGCCTAAAAATGGGTTAGTTGCGAAATGAATATGGTAGACACCGCGACCTTTTTTCTTCCTTTTCTACTTAATAATACCAGTGGTATGGGTACTAAGTAAAAGAACTTGGAGAGCAGAATGCGAAAGGCATAATGGTGGGTATGCGAGATTCAGCCACGGACGAATATAACTTAATTACTTGTTAGTTCCAAACAAAGTTTAAAATCTAATTTATGGACGATAGTTTGAAATAAAATATTTAAGTGATAATAGAAAAGCCGAAAATAGCAGAAAGGATGAGTTAATGAAAGTACGTCTTCAATCTATCAGTATATGTTATATGCATTTTACACATTCGTCGCGCGTACATTCTACAAACGAGTGAGAATTTAAAATCGTGCCTCATTGTGTTCTCATATGTCCTTCGATTCAGGTACACGGCCTTATACTAATTTAAAATAGCATAGTAGTACTTAATGGAAAATTGATATTAAATTAGTGGTCCGAGCATTATGACTCTTGAAGCTTGCGGTTTTTCTCTGCCTGATTTCCAGCCACTAAACGCAGCCCTCTGCGCGCCTTCACGTTTAATATTTATCCTAAGGTATTTGTAAAACCTTGATTTGTTTTTTGGGCTGAAACATCCCTTTGTAATGCATCAATACGTGTACAACCAATGAGGCAATGTGATAACAACACTGCTAATAGGAATCGACATCTAAATCTCATTTATTAAATACGTAAGTATTGCAAACTATTAATTTTCTTGTAAAAAGAACTCTGAGAAAACCGGCGAGCGAGGCTAGAGGAGGATTTAATTTATCACATAAGTGGAGAATCACATAAGGGAGAATAATACGTAACCCGTTTTAGCAGCAACTCGACTTTTGGTGATCTTAAGTGGAAAGTAAATCAAGTAAAATTACATAAATACGGCAATGCAAGAAATAAATTGAATAAATTGTATGTACGTTAGTAAAATCAAAATAAAATTAATTTAGTTACAGCTAAAAAATAATGATTTCTTCATTTTCAAAGGTATGTACCTGCGTATGCACCTTCAATTTCTAAACTGTCATATTTTGGTGGCACGGGCACACCTTCTTGGCGTGACAAGAAGATACATGTTACTATGCAACAAAGAAAATGGTTTTAAAATTCATCTGCGGAAAATGTGAATCACGAAAAATTAAGTAAGCTGCGACATGAATAATTTACATAATGTCATGCAGTGCATAAAGTGACGGACACCAAATATGCGCATAAAAATACAGGAAATTGTTGATAAAGAAGGCACGAAGTTATGCATCATTTTTAATAGTAAAACTACCGAAAATAAAAAACTTCATCCTTTTCTACGATAAGTAACTTCTTGCAAATCTTATCTCTAATAGCTATTTAAGTCGTTTTATATTATATTTGGTTTAATACATAGAGACTGTTACACAAAAGTGGAGTCCAAGGTGAGGTTGAATCTAATCTGCAATCTTGTTGAAACTGATAATTTTTCTTACCATTTCATGTGATAATATCATTGATCATAACTATTGTTTATTTGATTATAAGAATTTATGACTATTATTGTATAAACGATTTTTACATTGATTTATATGCAAATTTATTGTCTTTTATTTTGAGTGTATACTCATGACTTCAAGAACTAGATAAACGCAGGTTGGAATTGTTGACCTTTTGACATATTGCCACTGTCAAGCCATTGTTTTTTTCAGCTTATGGACTGCTTTTTGTATTACGCATAAATGAGTCGAAAATTCATATTAGGATGTCTGACCTGGTACGTTATTTGACGTTGGCGGGTCGATTTCTAAACAACTTTGGAATTATGGTTGTGTAGGTGTGATTTAAGCTCAAGCCATTTACTATTTGCTATGAATTATCGTTATGTTAGGTAATGCTCATTCGAGAAAAGAAATTTTTTTATTTTGGACGAACGTTACTTTCTAGTTTACCGATGAACAATCCGAAGTCCCTGAAGGTCATCTTTCTGCTCAGTAACTTTATATTTGCGTTTAAATATCTCTCCTTTTTGCGCAATGATTGTATTTAATTTTTTTTTTTGGGGGGGATTTGTTAATAATAAATAAAATATTTTATTTTAATGTTTTTTTTGTTTTGCTTTTCTCTTAATATTTTTAACATATATATATATATATTTTTTCACTTATACTTTTTCATCTTCATATTATAAATACCTAGACATTATATATTATGTAATCTATCATATTG
>NW_024003687.1:0-2198 GCF_014805625.2 Glossina fuscipes
CTATGTTTGTTCAAATGTCTGGTCAACAGGCACCCAGGTACCAAATCGCGTGATTCAACCACCGTTAGGTACGTGAGTGCTTGTGCCTTTCTATGCCTTTGTGTTGCCTACGCTTTACTTTGTGTGTTTCTACATGCTTGGCATGTGTGATCGTGCCTTTGTACCATTTATGTATGCAGTTTATGCATTGTCGTTATTATTTTTTTTCTACCTAAGTACTTACTCCTGTAAGTTTTGTATACCCTAACGGTGCTGTACAACTTTGTACTTTGCTTGAAAATTTTATCTGACCTAACTGCTTATGCAATAATGTATAATGCTCTACGCGTTTTGTGTTTTGCTTGCATGTGCTTATATATTTTATGCATGGATGTTTATATATATGTGTAAGTTCCTTCTCTTTTTTTTGTGTATGGCCTAGCGTTTTTAAATGCATTTGGTTTTTATACAAGGGTATTCCTACATGTGTGTACGTTCTTGTGTGGCCTGATCTTTTTATATACATCGTTAAGGGTACTCGCTTATATATTTTGTACATGAGTGTTTGTACATATGTGTGACTTTCACATGGTCTAGCCTCTTTGTATACATTGTTGTGGGGTTTTGTCGTGTATATCTTATATACAAGAGTGTGTTTTCCTATAATTTTACTAACATAGGCATATTCACTATGTCTTTAGGATTTTTCTCTTTACAATACATTTGGCGCCGGAGGAGGGTGTTCATGTTGTTATTACCCCAGACGATCGTGCACGGGCAGATCGGACTGACGGGTTGTTCGCTGTGGCTAACTGTCTTAAGCGGACGGACTTGTATTTCGTAAGGAAGCAAAACGCCTCCTTACAGGGTCATCGTACATAGAGGTCAAAAATGAAACATTACCTACTAGAATTTCATAGCATAATACACCCAAGAATCAAGGATCAACATTTTTTGCACACGGCAAGCTTTGAGCTTCTCTGGCGACAAATAATCTAAAGTGCCACATAAAGTGATGCGCGGTCAGACCAACAAAAATCAATTATTTTCCGATCAAATTTGCGACCTAATAATTAATTTTTCGGATTTACCGCCCTTTGCCAAAAACATCGCGTTCACCCAAATATTGGAAGCCAAGGATCTAATAAATATGGCTGATTGAAGTTCTTCGAATCGTTTCAATAATTACTCTTGGAGTGCTTTTGATAAAGTAAGATTCGGCGCATATTCCAAAATCAAATAAATCCGAGCCTGCCCGTAACAGTAACCATATAAACGGAAAATATTGGGACGACTTATGGGACTGTATCTCTAGTTCACGACGTACTTGATGTTCTATTACAAACTCGTGCATTTGTTACTTGAAGAGACCTCTAAGCGCCAGCACAAATTTCTGCTCTTTTTCGCGGGCTACGTAAACGTCACCAAATGTATCACGTCCTACTGGACGCTCGATATCAAATTTCTTTTTCTATTTTTCGCCAATAATATTAAACATTATTAATTACACACCGAAATTTAGGCGTATCATACAAATCTTGATAGCAGTTTTCTTGGCGCCGATAGCAAAAGTCTTTCCCATTACGTCATTTGCTGTTTCTTTAAACTGCGATTTTGCGTTAGCTTTTTCTTTATGTCCTCCTTTTATCCTGGACTGAACTGCTTACGGTAGTTGGCGTTAAATATTATTAACATATTAGATTTTGCAATCATTGGTAGAACTGCAACTTTTTTGCAAAGTTTGCGTAACTCGTTGCGCCCTCCACCATAGTATATTTTCAGTGATATGCTTAGATCAATACTTTTTTCTATTGCTTTTTAAATTACCCCGTTTTGAAAACACATAAATATTGAATCCATGACGTTAAATGAGCAGAAGCCGTTTATGCCTTCCTTTTGAAAAATGTTAATAAAGTATTCGTATGTTTGCCTTAAAAATAATGGTGCTTTATTCACATTTTCGGAATGGGATTTCAACTTTGCCGACCTTTAATCAGAATTTTCTACGAATTGGCAAACTATATTGTGTTAAATGTATACACACAAATAAAAAATTAGAAAAAATGTACCAAGAGAAATAATAGAAAAAAATAGTTTTCTTGGTAAAATTAACCAATTATATTATTGGTGATGCAGAGTATATAATCGGCAGCCTTGCCAGATTATAATGTCTTTATTTGCTTACTTATCAATCATGCAAGAATTAATCTTTGTAACAT
>NW_024003688.1:0-3297 GCF_014805625.2 Glossina fuscipes
ATGCTTTCAAAGACGTGAAACTTATTATCAAGTAATAAAAAAATGGATAAATCTCTCTATAAATCTATATTTGTATGTAAGGAATATAAAGAATGATGGTATTGTTGTTGTTATTAGAATTAAGGATATTATAGTAATGTTTAACGTAAAGTAACTCCAAGTTGCGATGAGCTAAGTAGTAACGACTGTAAGATTTTGCAACTTGAGTCGGCGACTTCTACTAAGCGAATGTGCGGCTGTTTAGGCCAAATTACTACCACAAACAACATTTACAATTAGGCTTTTTTATAAAGTAACGGTTTACGTTCCCTGAGAATCCTTATATACGGTGGTATCCAAAAGGTAGGCCCACGTGGTCCAAAATCGGTAAGGTTGATTTCTATGTCAATTTACTGTTATGAACTAATTTTTACCATGAAATATTGGAATTGTATTTTATATGTTTTTTATATTTTGTAGTTTAGTTATCTAGTTGACCATAAATAAAAAAAAAAAAAAGTTCGAGCACATTTTATATTGTACCCTAGCCCGTCGGCAACTAGGGTAGTTCAAGTAATTATAATTGTCGTTATTTTACTAACACTGCAGATATAATCTAAGAATGCGCATTAAATAAGATGGACGGACAGAAAAAAAAAATCAATAGATTAGCTTCTCAGGCAAACTGACTTTCTCTGCACTCTGCTTAACTCGCTGCCCAAGGGCATCAAGAGAAAGTGTTACTGAGGTTAATTACAACACATATTTTTTGGTTTTTTTTGTTTTGAATATATACATATGTATATTTATAAATTATTTTTATTCAAAAAAAAATTATAGCTAGTTAATTAATAATAAAGTTTAAAATTTCTCTTTCATAAAATTGTTAATTTATCTAGGTTTTTATATTGTTAGGGAGAAGGTAGTAAGAAATATTACAGACTTGCTTGTCACCGAATGCATTTTTTGGCGATGGCTTGGTAATAAGTATTGAAATATTTAAAAAGACATATGATTGAAACAGCCAAACACACGAATAAATAATAATAATAATTTTTACTACTATGAAGGATTTCTTTTCCTTTTCTTTAGTTAGCTCCTTTTCTCTTCCCTATTTTTTTTTTTTTTCGTATAATGTGGTGTAAGCTAAATATGCGATAAGAATGAAGAAAACTTTTGACCAAGCTTGTTCTTCTAGACAAAGATTTGAGAAATTAATCATGTTTTCATAAAAAGCAAAGTCTTGCATGCAATGTTTGTTTGTAAGTTCAATTGTAAAGTACTCGTAAGAATTTTTCAATTACTCTTACTTTACTTGCTTTACTTACTTTTTTTTTTTACTTTTACTTCTAAGAAAAAGCTACATACAATAGTAAGAGTTAAAGAGAAGGGGGCAATTGTACATAACACGAACAACTCATAAAGCACTCATAAAACAAGCGACCTAGACAGAAGTGCGAAAAAGCATTACAAGGAGCTTTAAGAAATTGTAAAACTTCGCTCGCACATTCTTTAAATAAGGAAGGGAAAAATTTTCTATTGTTTCGCTTCGTGCCACCATTCATTTGCACGGCGACGGGTTTCCGAATTTACAGAAATTGCATCAAAAAATTTTTGGTATCTCTAAACTAAATCACGAAAATGCATTAGGGGCTAGTAAAGATTATAAGTATGCAAACATTATGCTCTACGTGCAGTTTGTTGATGCAGTTTGTAAAGTAAGTAAGCTAAAGATCTAATTTTCTTGCAGAGAATTGCTATCATGTTAAACATAAAAAAAATGAAATTCTCTGCAGTTCTACTATTCTGAATTGTAGACTGCGAAGAATCCCTGTGGAACCTGTTTCTAAGCGTTTTAAAGCACTGATCACGTCAAATGCATTTGCATCATGGAGCATTACATAATAAACCTTAGACACAGCAATGAAATTAGGGTTTTCTGATAGACTTTAACATACTTTAGGACTTATCAAAAATCTGTAGTTAATTCTAAAATTTTTTGAAACATTTTTTGCACGTTGCAATTTTACTCCGAACTTATATATATACGGTTCATTGTAAATAGTAACAATAACTGTTTTTTTAATTTTTTACAACATGAAGCATGATTTCGTTTTTAATTATATCAGCATTTTCTATATATGTTTAGTTTTGTTAATTTTATTGGTCTTTCAATATCGCCCAATATCCAATATAAATTCATTTTAACAGAGTCGCGAATGAAATGTAAGATAACCCACCTTTTAGAAAAGAAAAGTTGTGCACGCACAATGGGCGTTTTGTTAGTTTTTTTTTACTTCGCGGCAATTCGTAACTTAGCAAAGACACAAATTTTCATTCATAGCAGAAGTCTAGTCTGTAGAATATCGAACCTAATAACAAAAATTTTTCTCAAATTTTGAGTTTTTCTACCATCATAGCAGCAATGTTTTGTCGCTTTGAGTGTTAACTTACAATGAATATGAATAAGGAGGTTTGGAATGCTATCCAAGTTCAAAGCGTTTTGCTTTACTCTTTACACATATGGCCTAACAGAGCAGTTCGTCCTAAAGAAGGGACTAAATTATCTCACTGCTAAAATTCCTAATTTTTAAAAAATTTTTAAAGATCTCATTTCTATTTGCACGTCTTTATTTACTACACCAGTTGCGCAATCTACATTGAGTTATTGCGGACATATATAAATCTTAGAAGGATTTAAGTTTGGTGTCTCTCCGTGTAAACTTGTTTTCACAGCCTACAGCTTACAATTTTTAAGATATTTCCATGACATTTGCTACTTTGACTTGTTTTACTCCAATGCCGAATCGCACTGATAATAAATTAGAGTGACCCAACTTTGTAGCTGCTTTATATAATACGGTTTATTTTAGAAGCGTCGTTGCATGAAAAACATTTGAATTTTTAGGATCTTTTCGGAAAATTATCTGAGTGATTCTGGCTTACGAAACAGATGTGAAAAAGGTTTATCAGATGTGGCAATTGTTTGAACCTCTCTTATAGCGCCGTTTCAAAAAAATATTAATCTTCAAAGTTTCTCGGTGATAATTGATCCATAATAACAATTTGATACAAAAATTGACTGCACCAAATTTGAACGACACCACACCACCTCCCAATAGGAACTTGGTTGCCATAAAGCGTGAACATTTGGCTATAAAGTTTAACTTACAGTTTTTTAAAACGAAAGCAAGTAAAAAAATAATGACAAATAAAAAAATTACATTTATTAAATTTCAATAATGTCAGTTCAAGTTTTTGGCATCTTCCATTATATGAAAGCCTCTATGAGAAACTTGACTTATGAGAAAATAGGTC
>NW_024003689.1:0-1879 GCF_014805625.2 Glossina fuscipes
GGTTGCGGGTGTGGCTCTATGCTAGTTGTGTACATGCTTTTTTTCTTTTCTTTTTCCTTCTTATTTGTTTTATTGTACTTATACTAAGTTTTAATATTAATTAATTTAAGATTTACTTTAAGAGTCAATTGAACTCGACTGCCATTTTGTTTTAGTTGAGTTTCTAGTATAAGTGGAATAAATAAATAAATAAATGCGGCTCATCGCAGTTTTATTATATACAATATGCATGGTATATCGTCCGTCTGTGATTTAATACCATTTTCCCACTTGAAAATTTCTTGCAGTGCAATTGATGCAAATTTCAATCTAGAAAACAGAATAAAGAAATCATTTAATCTAGGCGTCCTTAGCTAAAAAAGGGCCTAGGAATTTTCAGAGATAATGACTTTCGTGTGTTTGGTAACAATATGAATAAAAAATACAAATATTCGGCCGAGAAAAGACCAGTCTGATGTTACTTACTTATGTATAAACTAGTTTATCAAAAGTTTCCTGCGTCTACCCGCGCCATTTCGAATTTTTTTCGGATGCGTTCAAGTGTCTTATTAAAGTACATTTTTTACTTTACAACGCCAACCAAGCTTTTTTCTGAAAATTTCAGAGCGCCATCACGCCTTAAACTTGTAATAAATAATATTGTTCTACTTTTTATAATTTTATCATCATCGGAGTTGGACCACTAGCTAGCTCTATTAATTTCACCTTGTTTGATTTTGCGAAACCACAATAACGAACCTCTGTAGCAGAAACTCTTCATCTTAACATTTCGCGACGAATTCATACGCGTTAAACATGTGTAAGACATAAGATAATAATCGTATTCATATACCCGCAAATTGATGGTATTTGAACACGTAAAAACAGCAGCGGTTGCCTCTAAAGACACCATAGATTGACCAGTCATATTTTATATTGAAAAATTCCAATGCTTAATAGACAGATTCTTAGAAGATAGATGAAGAAATGTTCGACATATCTACAAAACATGTCAATATATCCGCCTATCTCTGTCCGTTTGAGTTGCGTTTCTTTTTGACGCTGTTCTAGTCACAAGTATTGCGCAAAAGGATAAAACAGTATCGCGTGGACTAACTGAATCTCTATCTCTTTAAGCAAAAATTTGTGGAGATTTGGTCACTGCTCATAACTTATGGAAGGTAGAACGCTAAAATTTCCTAAATTTGTTTTATGGAGGGCGTTACCAACAATTTTGTCTATATTGAAAATTGCGATAGTCGTAAGGAAATTCAAATTGTCGATATTTCAAGGAGTTTAAAATGAATAATCTTGCTTAAGATTTGCACATGCGTTTATTTACGACGACAATACTGCTTGATCTAGTCCAAATCAAAAATCTCGGCCACAACAAAGAGGTGGATTACCTTTTCTTTTCAACCAGGCTTTACGTAAAATGGTTTTAATATTATAATGCGACGAACCAAGTGTATTAATTCTAAATTAAATGTAACGAATGTCACGGGGTGATGGGTTAATTTTTTCGCACCAATCCCGTGAGTATGGGTATTACATAAATAGACTTGGAGAATAGAATATATCAAATTAAGTATGTCCTGAGTTATATATGACGGACGTGACGGGAGTTGCGTTAACTCTTCCTTGACAATCTCGTCGATATGGACGTCAAATAAGAGGGCATGGAGAATAGAATCCGTTTTGTGCATAAAAAAAATTATTTTAAAAAATTACTTTATATAAGCTCGTATGTAAGGGAACTGAAAGGTGCAATAATGCTTGCTGTTGCCGGGATTCTGCGATCCACAATCGGCTTTAGCCGATTTTTTTATTCATTCGCAAAATCTAGTTGATACTAATTCGATGGTAAATCGGGCCTAAGAAAGCCATGACAAAAGAAAAA
>NW_024003690.1:0-3012 GCF_014805625.2 Glossina fuscipes
AAATCTAAGAAAGAATCTTGGATACCCAACATTGCGGGTAAACAATAAGAATCCATGAAGCAATAAAATATATTTAAATAGCAACATAATATTTGAAAGATTAATACATAGTTTTATTATTACTTTATTTTATTTTTATTATTATATTATGTATTTATTTTTATATTTATTATATATTATTTTATTTGTTTTCGTCTTACGCGAGAAATGACCTGTCTTGTCAAGATTTACCATTGATGCTTGAATGTCAGCATATAAGGTTTCAACAATGTTTGCAGTTTACCCAAACGGGTCAAATATTAGTGCTAAGCTTTTGTCTTCATTTCGATAGTGATGGATGGCGAATAAACTGAAAATCGGTCGATGCAAACCTGGTTGAATGAAAACTACAACCAAAACGATTCACAGCCGACTTGCCCCCACGCATGTCGAAATTTTATAGTAGGTAAAGGCATTGTTATATGTACATAGCCGTATAAAGTTTCAGTGCAAACGACAATGTAGCAGTCACGATCTCATTTCCTAATCTTTTAGGATGACTAGTCATCCTTTCCACCTTCACTTCAAATGAAAATGTATGTATTAACTGTCTGCTATCCAATACGGTAATTGCAAATCTTAAAGGCCAACTAAGTAAAGATCCTATGAATGTATAATAGATAAGTTACGTTCATTTATTAAGGCGATCAGGGATCGATAAGCTTTGGTAGATTTCTGTAGTGTGCTTCTGTGCGTCATAAGTAAAATCACAAAATTATTGCGCTCTCACCTTTCGTTGATGCATATAAAAGAATAACTTTCCTCTGATCTTCTTTTTCCATATGAATTTTTCTTACTGGAACTCTATTAACTCGTACAGTACAATACTTGATGAAAAATTTTGACATTATAACATTCAAAATAGAATACATTCCGCAAGACTGGTAGGGACACTGACAATATTTCTAAAAAACGACAGTTACTAAAAAGAACAAAAAAATTTCATGTACATATAAAGCTTTCCCAATATAATTAAACACACTTTCATATATGAGCCCTTGATTTTATAAGTCACATTTTCCTTGTTTCGAGATATTTAGAGTTTTGCATTTTAAAGGATTAAAAAATATTTTTGTATTATGGAATATGATTTCTCGACAGTAAAGCAGTGTCAACAAACAAGTATTTATTATGATTGTGAACTTTATAACCATTTTTAAAAGGAAGTGTTGTTTTGAAAGGTTGAAATAGCTTATACCACTTTCAAAATTAACTGCATGACTTAATAAATGACTTATACCTTCAAGAAAACATTTTTATTAATAATCAATAATTATTATTAACATTTTATTCAAACTCATTTCATTGTAACCAAGTAAATTATTTATTAGTATTTAGGGAAATAAAGTGTTTGTGAAAAATAGGTGGGATATAGGGTAGTAAATCCATCATATCTTTACGTTTTTCTTCAGTTATTGTCTAATGCTTGTGTATAATGGAAGCAAATCAATATTTTCGAATATTCTAGGTCTTCCTCTTTTAGGTGAGAGGTCTAATACTTTGAATTCGGAGTTGTAATCCATTGTGTTTTTAACCAAGACACAGTTTTTTCATTGGTGTTTTTCTTTCTATTATTCGTTGATTATTTTAGTTGTTTTGTCGAAATGAAATCTTTCTGGGCCATTTGTACTACCAAAAATGGGTTTCTCTTTTTACATGATTCTATTAAATTATAATAATGCTCAGGGATGTATAAATAATTCGATTTTTTAATTTTAGTTTCTATCGAACCAAAATCGCGATCGTTTGGCAAAAAAGAATGGCCGGATACCATAAATTTATAATCAACTGTTTCAACATTATTATCAGATAAATGAACAATTTTTAACCATATTAAAGGTATGTTGATGTTACGATTTTGTCATGAGCAGGCATCACTGTATGCTATGACATGCTTTTGAGTGGTAATGTCCCGAATGTGCTTTAAGATGCTTGACGCAACTTCCTGTGATCCTCTTGAGGCGATTGTTTCATCCCATGCATACATTTTAGCATTTTCATTGTGGAAATTATGAAACCCTAAATTGTATACATACATGTTGCGCTTATAATAAGCTACCGAAAGAGAAAGTTTTGGATAAGAAAGTGCTTTCTGTAGATCAAATGTGAATCCGTAATATTCGCTCGGGTTATCTTTTGCTTTTTGTATGTCATCTGTTAAACTTTTTTTAGTCTGTTCGGCACTGTTAAGATGTGAATCATGAATTTCCATAAGATGCAACTTCTCGTCTTCATTACTGGGTGCTTCTATTTTTTGTTTTAGTGAATCACACTTTTGACACGTGTCTTTACGAGGAGCATGAAAATTTAAGTTGAACTCCGTATTGAATATTTTCCTGTAAGTCCACTCCTTCACACGTGATGGACACATCACATTTTTTTACATACAGCTTATACATTTTTCGAATTTCTAAGTCAGCACTTAGATACTTTCGACCTGAGGTGTGATGTGATCTCCTATAATGGCTCTCACATGCTGGGAAACTCAGAATATGTTCTCGTACCACTTTAATTTTTTCTTCATCTATTTTTCTAGATTGACCACCCATTTTGCGACGACCATCAGTTCCAGGTGTATTAGCATTTTCGTAACAGTATGGACTGATTCATCTGAAGACGATATTAGTCTTATTTGTTTCCATTTCTTGGGATCATTACTTATATTTCTTCGCCGCATAATGTCTACAATTAACTATAAATAGTAGGTTTTTACATTATAAGAATTACTCTATCATACCTGAACCGCTATCTGAAGACATGACAAAATTACTAATTATTTTGCAGAACTTTGTGAACAGACTGACTTATACCACTATCAAAACAAACAGTAATTGTTTTTTGTTCACCAACCAAAAAATAAACCCGTTTCATTGAGTTAATTTTCATGGCATACTACTGAACTCTTCAGATTATGTTATTTTGTTAGGATTTGATATGAAATAACTGACAAACACAATTTTTAAAATTTTTGAC
>NW_024003691.1:0-4128 GCF_014805625.2 Glossina fuscipes
TTGCTAACGTGAATCCAAAAATTATTTTTCTGTCAACAATCAAATTAAAAGTAACCTTCATCGATAATTAACCTACAGATTCTCTCTTCATTATTTTTGTTTTTGTAAATTATGATATCTTGAATAAATGAGCTAAATGTACGAATATATAATGGTCAATGAGAAAACAAGTATGAAAAAATATTTCTTTTGCCAAAGAGAGCACTTGTCCTACATTTAATGGAAATCCAATTGTTAGAAAAGCGAAAATATAAAACCGAACAAAGAGCGAAAGGGAAAAGGGTGGAAAGATATACATAAATAAGAAAAATGTAAACATTTTCAACGCCGTAATGGTTCAAATATAAACTTTACTTTAACTTACATAAGTCTAGAGTCTACATGATTGTGTGGTTAGCAATGCAAATGGCTTTAAAAATCTAGAGAAACTCGAAAATATATCTTAAAAAAATTTGCCGCTTAAGTGAATAAAGAGAAATATGCAAACGCTTCATTTGTTTTGGAATTCACTTTCAACATAAATGTATTATGCACGGTATTCAATACCAAGTCCTTTAGATGTTACGTATATTATATATTGGTTTTTAATGATATAATGCAGCAACTATACATCCATTTTAGACTAAAGTTTACAGAACACATTTTTAAGTAACTTTAAATACGAGCATGACAATTATATGACAGATATGGTTGGTTTCGAATGAGATCAAAAGATCGAGGATTTTGGGGAGTATAAATTATAATATTATAGTAAGTGGTGAATCGGTTTAGATTAAAAATGGAGATTTAAAACTTTCTTGAGTGAATTGAAATTTATGACAATTAAAGGTAGTCCGGATAAAGTATAAGGAAGTTAACGAAGCTAAGGGTTCAAGCTTTACAGCAAGAATAAACTGCGTTGATAAAAGGAAGCAAGTAAGTGTCTCATACCATAGAACATTAGGGTAAGAATATATTACACACGACTTTTTTGTAGTTGTGTGCTTCGAGAAAACAAATTTCCTGTAAGGACCTCTGGACAGCCGCTGAGGGTACTTCATCCGTAAGTTGGATAGAACACTCTCACCAGGGGTAAAAATGTATCAACTTGCGAACGTTTAATGAGCAGCTTATATAATATTGTTACGGAAATCCCAAATCCAGTTCATTCCAACTAATTGATTTAAAAAAAAAAAAATCCCTAGACAGAAAAAACCCAAGTGCATATTCGCGGTGCGTCATGCAGCTGCCGGCCGAGGAAAACGATTAGCGGAAAAGCAGGTTAAGATGCAAGTGTATTTCTCTTAAAAAGTGTATCGGCGGTCTAGTGATACGAACTGTATCCGAGAAAATCGAATTTTGTAACAATATATATCTACGTTTTTACAGTATATCCACTTTTTTCTGGCAGAAACGCCCCTTTATGCGATTTTTGTGCGAATATTATTTTGTCTATCTATGTCAATTTGATGAGTAATTTTTATAATTGGTCACAATCGCCAAAATGAAAATAGGAAGCTGAAATTTGAAACGTATGCGTCCCCGTTTATTTAAGAGTACGAGTCCGAAAAATATGTGCATAGACAATCCCACAATGCACTAGAAACTAAAACATCCTTCAAAAACACGTGTAATTCTTCATATTTTCGTCTATAACTTCCAATTCCGTGAACATAAAAACGGCTACCTAAATATTCGCCACAATATTTGCATGTTGGGTGCAAAAATATTTTCGATCGACTTGTTAATATCTCTACAATTAACCACAACATTTTAATTAACTTATTTCTAATATATATCCCATTTATTCTAACGCACTTAGGTCGCATTTTATTGTTAATTGTGGGCGCTTTAAAAAACGGATTGAAACAATTTTTAGATGAATTATTGAAATGATGCCAGCGAACGTCTGGATGGTAGTCTGTCACATAGATCTTAATGGGATCGAAAATTGTAGAAGAAAATATGAAAGAACCCGCAGTGTTTGCCGAGGGGGTTTTAGTTACTTTTATATTGTCGGCGTATGTGTATCACACGTTCTGTTACTTGTTTTGTCATGCTTAGGATGAAGGCGGTGTGTGTAAAAGATTCGGTCACGACCTAATATATTTACTGCAGCCAAATGTATTCGACGAGATGCTTCACTTCCAATTCAACGTCGTCTTCGCCCTTTGCTTTTTTGGCAGGGATGTAATAAAGGATATGTCTACATCTTCCTTCGAATTTTTTTCCTGGTTACACCAGGGTTTTACAAAGATTACATGACGGTGTACGAATATTTTTAAACTGGCTACAAACATTTAAGTAGATACTCTTAGATACAGTAGAGAAAAGTATTTAACTAAGTTTAAATTTTTAATTAGTTTTTCTGAATCTTTTTGATTAATCGACGTTAACTAATTAAGAGTTTTGCTCAAGGACCGTTCGAAAAGCCACTTTTATGATTTGCCCATATCTCCCGGATACTTCACTTTTTTACGTCAATCATTTGGTTGGCTTTCCGTTTTTTCATTTTGAGTTTATGTAATCGATTTGAATATGAAATTGGTTATAAAAAGGAATTTGTTTTTGAATGTAGTATAATAGAAAAAAGAGTAGCTAATAGACTAAAGCCTTATTGAGGATTTAATAAAAGATGTTAAATGTCAAGTTTTTGATATCCACTAAATTCCATTCTCAAAATAAACTGATCAATTACAAAGTGTCATTCTTATTCAAACTAAATGAAATTTGTCTTCGATTATATAGCAATGTTGTACATCAAATTTTTTATATGCTCAAAATTGCGACAAAGTGGCGCATTATTTTCTGCTTAACAATTCTTATAATATAATAATAATAATAATAAATAATAAGTAATAAATAAGCGTAATAAATAAGGACGGATTAATTTTTTTATAACAATCTTGTTTATGAAAAACCTTTTTTAAAAAATTTTATTCCCACAATTTTCATGTGGCTACACGTGAGGCCGTTTAGAAAAAATTGTTGAAACATATTTTGATGATTTTTCTTATAATTTCAAGTTCCGAGAAATTATTGGATGCTTGCTGTACTAGACATTACACAGCAGACCGAACGTATCATGTGTGGTTAGCTTGTTATCGTAATTGCTAATTTGTTGTTTGCATCTTCGCAAACAGCATATGAATGCAAACCTTAGTCTAATAAAATTCTTAAAAAAATAATTAAATTGACAAAATTAGCATGCAAAAAGACGGCTTTATCACTGGTAGGCGTCGTGTATAAAAATTGGGTGCAAGACTTTAATGATAGAAAATCTCAATCACGGTTTTATTTTTTATTCACAAGTGGTTGGGAATCGAAGAAGCAGAAGGTTATCGCCACCTCCAGCGCTAAAGCTATTACGGGAGCCACCAAACAACCAGTCCACTGAGATACAAGCTTGAAGACTTTAATTTTATGAATGAAAAATGCATAAAAGTATATACAGATTCCCAGAGCGCGCAACAAATGGCCAATTCTGGTGGGCATCATGCTGGAATTCATTATAAATATCATTTTCTACGTGAGGCAGTACAGCAAAAATCAATCATCTCCAAATATCTGCCCACAGAAGATATGGTTGCCACTTCATTAACTAAACCTTCCTCTTAAATAAGTTCATTTTTTATTTTAATAAAGTCGATATAATAATTTAATAAATTGAGGAGACGTATTTCATTCTTTTCAATAAATTTTTTCGATAAACACGTGCGCACGTTGGTGTGATCACTCAATAAAAACCGACCGACTACACATTAACATCTTAAGTGCCATAAGCTTTTTTGTATGGTTACATAAAAGTGGGTGGGATAAAATTTGTTTTTTAGCTCTTAGTCCACTCTTTTTATATAATTTATCACATGATGAATTTAATATTGATATTGTTTTCTGCACGTTTTTGCGGCTGCTATTGTGATGGCATTTGACAATAACAAGCTAGAAGATTTTCACTTACCGATCGCGTAATGCACTGAAATAGTGAAGATTTATGAATTGAAGCGTTACAGTAGTATAGAGTGCTTAACGCCTTTGCTGGTTTTATTAGTTTAAGTTGTGTTTTAATATGTATCTTGTACGTACTTTTGTTCGGTTTTCAGTGTGGATAGTGGGAAGGGACGGAGAACATTATGAGTAAAATTTTTA
>NW_024003692.1:0-249 GCF_014805625.2 Glossina fuscipes
TTTTGTTTCTCTTCATTATAATTTTATAAAATTGTAATAATTTCATTTATTTGCAAATTTTTCCGAAAAAAACATTTTTTTTCTCTTCCTTTTATTGTAATAATTTATTTTTATATATTCTTTTACAAAATTGGTCTGTTGTTGTATTGCAATAAAGTTATTAAGAGAAATTTTCAGCTGTTTTTTCATCTGTATATATTATATATATGAACATATATATATATATATATATATATATATATATATATA
>NW_024003692.1:349-6612 GCF_014805625.2 Glossina fuscipes
ATTCATTCTGCTCATATAAAAAAAAAAAAATTAATAAATAAAAATAAATATTAAAGCATTTTTTACGAGTTTTTCTTCCTTTTTCTCTCGTTTCAAATATAACGCAAACACTATTTGCAACAGGATGTTTTCAAGGGAAATACTTTCATCTTGTTCGTGTATCTATTTATAGTTATATATATACACATATAAATATATATATATTTATATATATATATGTAACAATAATTATTATAAATTTTCGTTGTATCAATTTTTTGTTCTATAATTACGTTTAATTTTACTTTTTTTTTTTTATATGTTTTCTCGATTTGTTTTTATGAATTTATTTTTTTCTTTATAGAGTTTACTTTTAAAATTTGAAAAAATAATATATATAAAATAATTGTTTGTTTGACGAAATAAAAAAAAATTGTTGTGCTTTTCTCTTTGTATACCATACACGAATTGCGCTACAAAGGTGTTGTAAGTTCGTAAGGATATATGCAATGGTTACAAGGACTTGGGATGGATTCACATTTTATTATATAGCATCGGTTTCGGAAGCAATTTAAGCTTGTCTGCCCGTCTGTCCGTTTTGTGTTTTTGCGTTTAAATTAGAAGGATTTAAAGATATTTTGACATAATTGATAGGCCAATGTGTCTTGTCCCAAGGAGAAAGGCCTTAACTTGAAAGGTCGTTACACGGTTACGTTAAGGGGGACTTAGGATGTTTAATGTTGGGCCATGGTCAGTATACTACTTTTACTTATCCTTTTTGTTTTTTGTTTCAATTATAGGAAGAATAAAATCAAAATTTATATCAAGTGGGCGTGGTATTCAAACTAAACCGGAATTTCGAAACGATTCAAAAGTTTATTAATTGTGAAAACGTCACCACTAGACTATCGTCGCATAAAATAATGAAGATGATATTTTGATGATAATTTGTTAAGAGTCAACTCATATCCTATAAGCCAACATAAGTGAAATCGAATTTCCGGGCAACAACCAACTCTCAATAACTAAAAGACTAACGCAATTCTTATAGGAACGATTTAGTCTGATTTTGTGTCCACAAACGTAACAACCATCTACCAAGCCATAGGTATATGCAATTAGCAGCGTATGAAAACCATAAGCCATAAGCAAGCAAAGTTAATTAAGCAAAGATAAAAAAAAAGAAAATTAAGGCAATCAAACTAAGCTATCAGGCTTAGCCAAGCAGAGAGAAGTAACCATCTTAACTTAATCAGCTGCAAATATCCACAATCGTAGCGAATCGAATTAACTTTAGTTAACTACTCAGACTTGGTCGTCCAGGCAGCCGCAAATACCTATAGCAAATACCAAATCAAAAACTTGACATGCTTCTCTCAATAAACTCATTGTAATGAGATTTTGATGAAACAGATATATATATATATATATATATATATATACAGACATATATGTATAGTCACCAAAGCCATCAAAGAATTGAAACTTAAGAAAACGGCGGTATCATCCTCATTAGTTCGATCCTTAAGCATTAAAGACGACACCAGTTTAAGTTAAATAATATTCAAGAGAAGAAAAAAAAAAAAAACAATTAAAATAATTAAAATTAAATATTTTTTTAAAAATTCTTTACTTATTATTGATAGGTTTGGAATCCATTTTGATTCGCCGAATAGTATTGTGGCTGAAGTTAAGCTAAAGCGCGCACACACACACACACACACAGACTTCGACAATCGGCAGAGGATTACGGAACATTTCGCTTGCACAATAACAATTCATATATAGTATAATGTGACCGATATTTAGTGACGTTCAGTTGAGATGGGGCCATAAACACTGAGAAAACAAATCAAGGAAAAGAACTCAAAAGAGAACTTTATAAATATAATTGTAACATCAACGTTAAGTAGCTTTCAACTCATTTTCACTATTTTACTATTTTACTGTTAATTATTGTTAGAATAAAAAAAAAAAAAGAACGTTTTTTTAATTAAAACTTTTTCAATGTATACATAAACAATTTTTTGGTTTTGTTTTTTTTTTTTTTTTTTTTCTTAATTTAATAATCATTAATTCTTGCGTTTCTTTCTTTTGCATTTTTAATTGCAAATTTATTTTCTATAGCGTTTGTTTCAACTTTTAAAATTCTGTTTTTCTGCATTTGCTTTAAAAGTGTCTATAATTGAAAGATTTCTTAAAGCGATTTAATTTTTCAAAATTTTCAACTGTTCTTTAATTTTTCCATTCAGTCATTACTCGTTCATTCAATCATCTGTCAATGTAATATATTCCATTATTTATTCATGTTTCTATTTTTTTCTTCTTTTTTTTTTTTTATTTTTAATGTTTCACATAAAATCTTTTTTTTTATATACACGCATTTTCATTCTAATAGTTTAAATACAAACGTTTCGGAAAAGTTTTTTTAGAAAAAGATTACGATTTTGTTAGAAAATTGATAAAAAGCATAAAAAGAAAGATATATGAAAACAAATTGTTTTAAGGAGAAAAAAAAAAACAAATAAATGAATAAATAGAAAGAAAGATATGAAATTTTTTTGCAAACATCCAACAAAACTTGTAAAGAGTATAGACTTCATTGACTGGAAGCATAAAGCCACTTAGAATGCATTGCCATTGAAAACTCAAACCTATACGATGCCAGCGATTAACGAAACTCAAAAATGGTGCGTTGTTCCACGATTCCACAATAAGCACACAATAAGCAATAAAATGCTAACCTATTTTCATTTCTCTTATGGTGCAAAATATTTCTCTGCTTACATGCAATCATTTTACTCATCAATATAAGGACATATGCCTTTTGGCGTTTTCAATGTTCAAGGTCGAATTTAAGGCATGGTCGGAATATTTTCAAACTCTTTGCATTCGTATCAAGATGATCTTAGCATCATACTATTCTCTCGTAGCTCGTACATCGAGCAATAAGTTGAGTTGAAGGAACCTTTCTCCTCAAAGTGTTATAAAATATTTTGCCGCACAAAGGAAAACGAAACATTTTACATGTTTTGTGTCTTAATATTTCGCTTTTGCTGACCTTAATACCATTGCCTGCTAGCCTTCGCTTGTAATTCATCTACCAGATACATTCAGTGGGCGCGAAAAGTTCTCTCATATTCTAAAATAAAGCATTAGAAATTCAAGATGTTTGATGTATTCCTTAGCAGAATCGAACGGTGGATGCCGAGTGTTTTTGCAATTATTCCAGTGATTGACGTTATGAGTTACTCTTCAACATGGACGGCAAAATGTAATTATTGTTCAGATTAGCGATCCTGTTTGAGACTGAAATCTACCTGAAAAACATGACAACGCATCTTTGGCAGGTCCGAACACTTACAAGTTAACTTCACTTAAGAACGTGTTAGATAAGATTTTAACAGCAAACGATCGTTTCTTATTTTGTGGAGCTGATGTCTTATGCAATATTATAAATGCTCTCGGCACGTTTCAGGATACCGATGAAATGTCTCCTTTTCATATAACTCGCAATATTCGTGTAATGGGATGAAAAACACGAAGACAAGTGGCCGCAGCCTAGTGCGCATGCATCCAAACGGTAAGTGAAACCTACGGCATTGGGAACTGAAAGCGCGAACACAGGTGAGGTAGTCGCGATCCTTACTTCATAGGATGCCTTGATCTGACAAATAAAATTACGTCCAAGATGAAGTCTCCCCGCCGTCCTGTTGCATTGAAATAATCGCTTAAGACGCGATCATCGCGATTACCGCGATCAGGGCAACCGTTTAATTTCGAAACAAATTGCAAATACGCAGCTTCGATACGTTGGTAAGACCTGCTATACGCAGCTACAACGTGCGAAAGGACTAAGCAACTGAAACTGTTTGATGAGAAAAGAAAACATGAATGAGTGTATAAAAGACGATATGTGCTTGGCATGTGATTCGCGAAATGTTTCTTAAGTTCGCTAAAATTTTTGGGGAAATCAATCTCTAATTATCGTCATCTTATTAGATCGTTGTGGGTGTGAGTGTTTTTATATTTCATGAAGTGGAAGAAAACGAAAATTGCAAAGAACTTATAACCTTAGTTGCACAAGTTTTGTTGGATAATTTCCTTTGCCTATTTCTAGGCTTTACATTGAATTGAATGTTTATAAACCATTATCAATTTTTAATCATAACTCAAATAATAATTTGATGAAATAATAATTCTATTCTTTTTTATTATTATTATTATTATTGCTAATAATTTTGACATTTTTTTTACACTTTTAATCGATTGACTTATAAAATACGTTTTATTGCTTTTCGATACGTTTCGGCTATTTTTAACTTTCATTCAACTGGTTGACAAGCTTTTTTATTTTTTTTTTTATTTTCTTTATTTTATTTTATTTTTTTCTTTTTTTTGAACAATTATTGAGCAATTTTAATAAACATTGTAATGAGCCGAGTTTTTAGATTTTTTTTTAATTTTTATGAAAATTCACACAAAAAATGTTGTAAAATATAATTCTTAAATTTCTAAATATTGCTTAAAAATATATTCGTTGCTTTGTTCTTCGTTGTCTGAGTTTTATATATCGTCATTTAAATGAAAAATGTTCCCATTACCCTAAGTTCATTGATTATTAAAAAACTGTTTCGAAATGAATTTTTTGTTAAATTAAATTTTCTTTTTTCCTTATTTCCGAATAAATAACTTATCATATGAAAATATTTTCATAAATAATCAATTCGCCCAAGTAAGTGAGAATATTTGTTTTTTTTTTTTTGTTTTTTTTATTTATTCGTTAACAAATTTTATTTGAATAATAAACTATATAAAAATTAAAAGAAAAAAGAAAAAAACTTACCCTCCAGTAAATGACGTTCTGCCGTATGGAACGCTTGATTTTCAATTATCTAAAACTAGTTGAGTTACTATCCACTAAGAGTACATAATGATGATCTTATCTAAGTATTAATTGCTGTAGGTACATTCGATGATTTCAAAATTTACATTTAATTTATTGTTTTCGAAAATTTACATCAAATTAATAATAAAACTGTTTCAAGGCAAAATTTCTAAATCAAAATTCTTTAATTCTCAAGATTCTCCTTATATGAACTGTTGTCGAGTTGACATGTATGTTATAAAAAATTTTAAAAATTCTTTTCACTCCTTTTTTTTTGTTCAGCATAACAAACGATTCGTCTCAAATATATTTTAAGAACTCGAAATTTTTATTACATGATTGCAACGGCATGACCGCAGCCTACACGTGCGGTATTGAATCGACGCGAAAATTAATTCCAAGACAATAAACTCTACACTCGTTATTCACAAATTTCATCGACATATTGAGAATTTTTCAAGTTATGTTTGAATCGTGAATCGTCTGTGTATATTAATGGTATTTCTTATTTCTGGATTCACATCGACAATACAACAGAAAAAGAATTATCGATAAATTAAGTGTACAACATTTTCTTTTTCATAATAATTAATCAACCATTTGCTCGAGACTTAAATTTGAACGAAAACGTGGACGTTTGCCAAGAGTTCGCATATTCACGGTAATTATTTATTCAATGGATAAGGAAAACTCGTATCGGTTCCCCTCCAAGCTTAAAGATTACACATATTACATAATTCTTTGCGACTCCATAATCTAAGCAGTTAATACCTTCTAAACAGTGAACAGTGAACAAATTATCGCACATGAAGAGTGCAAATAAATCAATTTCTCTTAGAAATAAATATATAATATATGAAAATTTGTATGGGGTTCAGGAATATTGAAAAAAAGAAATGTAGAAAGGAAAAAAAAAAATTAATGAAATTTAATATCTCCTCTACTCTCCAAGCAATAAAAGTTAATGGCAACACAGCCAAATCGTTTATCTTCCAAAGTGCACTCACTTTAAATTTTTGATTAGTAAAAGTTGTGGAAATTAAATATCGAAACGGTAGCGTATCTAAAATGTTTATATTATTTTTTTGTTTTTTTTCTAAAAACTTTTCACATGAAATTCATAAACCATTAGTCATAAAAGTTAAAACAAAAATCTGCTCCGTTTCGTCAATATCCAGAAGAAAAGAATTAAAAATTACATTAACGACGTTATGTACTGGGCAGGAAAACCCTAAAATTTAAAGGTAGGTAGGTATATTAACCTTACGATCCTGTTAGGTCTGTCTGAGAGACGACTGCAAAGCTTTTAAGCAAAACCCTAACACAAATTACTTCTTTAAGTATGCTCTTAAAGGTAATTAAATTTAGGATTACATTCTAGTCGCAACTCAACTAA
>NW_024003692.1:6712-10052 GCF_014805625.2 Glossina fuscipes
TTTTTTTTTCTACTCTCCAATGGAGTGAGTACTTAGCTAGATAAGCATATCACAGATTTAATAGAACACATTGCTACAATAATTTCGCGTTCAACTTTATGCAGCCGCCTATTAATGAAATTCGAAAAATAAAAAAAATAAAAAATTTGGTTTTTTTTTTTTCTTAATTGTTGAAAAATATATCAAGGAAACAACAAAGCGTTAGTAAAGCAACATTTCTATACGTAATCACTGGATTCTTAATGCTTTTGCTAATTGACATAAAATAGGTTGGATTGCGTTTATGAAATTAACCCTGAATCGTTTAGCCATTCAAAATTTCCTTCTCTTATAGATTTCAGAGAAACGATGCAATTGAATTGTTTTTGTGTTGCAATGCAAAAAAAAATATGCAGCATAGTTTACGGTGTTGCTGTTTTTTTTTTTTTTTTTTTCCATCACCAACATCGGAGAAAGATATGATCCTTACTGCTTAGCTAATGTGTCAAAAGGTGGCACAAGAGTACAAAATCCTTGAACGTAGATAGAATGTAGTAAATATCGAAGGAGAAAAGCTTGTTGCGCTCTTTTTATTGTATTTTGATTTCTTCTTTTTATGTCAACACTATAATACACACACATGTAAGTCGATCAATTATCATTTATCAATTAGCTTTGTGATGACCTTGGGACCGTTAAAAAAAGTCGTTTTTTTCATTTGGACTATCAGTTCTGACGGATTTTTTTTTCGTTTAAATCAATTCGATAGGTGTGTGCTTACGTTTTTTACAAGTTACACTGTTTCGATGAGAACTAGTAAAGCATAATTAGGTAGTGTTCAATGAAAAGCAAAATTAAAAATTATACTCGATATGAATGAATGAAAATCAATCAGAGAAAGAGAGCGAGAGAGAGAGAGAGAGAGAGAGAGAGAGGGCGCGCGTAGAGAACAAGAAAAATACAAAGCGTGAACCTGTGGATACTTTTGTATAAAAAATATCAATAAAACAAGTGTGTTTTTTTTCGTGTTTTCTTTCTTTCTTTCTTTTTTTTTCTTTTTTTTTTGCAATAATATTTTCTTACTATATTTGTATTTGTATATAGGTATGTATGTATGTGTATACTTCTTTTTTCTTTTAATTGTAATTCAATTTTAGTTGCTATTTTGTGTGATGAGTATATGTATGTGTATATATATATAAATCTAAGAGCGTAACTATTTGTTAAAACTGTAATAAATATTAAGTATAAATATGAATAAATAAATATGATAAATAAATCTATTAAAATATGTAATATATCTTTTTTTATCATATATCTTCTTGTTTTTTCTTCTTTTTTTTTTTTTTTTTTTTTTTTTTGATTCATTTTCAATGAATGCAATAATGATAAAGTTTATTAAAATAATGTAATAATTTATTCTGTACAAAGGATTAATTTTTGGTATACAGTTTACGACACAATTGTAATAATGTCTCGCAAAAAAATGCTGATTTCTTTAAGACTTCCTTGAACATTAAAGAAATAACGTAAAAAAAGGACTGCAACGTAAGGTCAACGAGTAACTAGCAGTGGCTTCGCCAATAGTAGTCTGATCTATGTGAGCGGATAGACGTTAAGGTATTATTTATTCTCTCGAAAACTCCATGGTGACTCCAATAAGATTTGTATGGAATGAGACGAAAGATTAAAGCAAATTCCCCACCAAGATTACAACCCTCAATTTGAATGCAAACTATTCTAAAAAAAAAAAAAAAAACGATTTTTAGGACACTTTGAATCGGCGGTAAAATCTTTATCTAACAGCCCCAATACCGTTGGTCTCCTTTTTTGTAAAAATTTAGCTCCGCTCTACTTTTACTTGACATTGAAAGTAAGTTTTATATAAAAGAAGAATGAAACGTCGAGCCTTTATATTATATTTAAGTGTACGAATTCACGTAACTCTGATCATTCGCTTTACTCTTGCGATTAATCACACGTTACATGCATAGATAGGCACTCAGACCATTAGTTTTTTCTTTGTTTTTTTTACTGCTGCTGAGTAGTAAGAAAACGTTCTGCTACACAGTAAGAATTCAAAGAAGAAAACAATTTATTTTAATCTGAGGAGCTGATAACAGATATTTGCAGGTAAGTAACTAACATATATGTCACTTGCGATGACCTAGAAATTTTTGAATATTAATCTATCAAATATTCAAAAAATAAGTAAAAAGCATTAGTTATCGTATAATGAGTTTTCAAAAGTATTGCGCCATATAAAAAGTGGATGAGAAAATTTTTCATTGTTGTATAAAATTTCATGAAAATATCTGAAATATTACTCTAGCTAGAGCTTGGGTACAGGAATACCTTGGTAGGCATCAAGCAGGCCAGCTTAGATCGATTCACAATCATTTTCTGAATAGATGTAATAAAAAAATGAATCTATCCTCAAGCCCTTCTGGCTGTTGTTTATATACTCACGTACTTAGTATACTTTTGTGCTAGAACTGGTTTAGGATATAATTACGCCGACAATTGTCATTAAAAAATGCTCACCAGTAAAGAAGATTAATAGAAAATCATTCAGAGAGATAAAGAGAAAGAGATAGAAAGAGAAAGAGAAAGAAAGAGAGAGAGAGAGAGAGAGAGATAGAGAGATAGAGAGAAATCCATTTATTCATTTAAAAAACTTTTAATAATTAACATACTTTCAATTCCCAGAGAAGAAAAGATAGGCATTGATTAAAAAAAGGGAAAAGCGAATAAGAAGAGAAGCAAGAAAGAAACTGGAAAATGGATCCTAAAATAAGAACAAATTTTAAGGTGAAAGGGAAACTTGAAGAAGAACGGAACCAAGAAAGGACTACAAGAAAGAAAAGGAAAGAATAAAAAATCGGGTCTCGTTGCTACTCGTAAGCGGTATGACTTGACAAATAGGCGATCGAAAATCAATAATATATTGCTCGGACAAAAGGTCGCCATTGTTTTGTCGTAAACTGTTAACAAAAAAAAAAAAAAATTAAATAAAAAATAATAATAAAGGAATTTTATATATAATTAAGAATTAAATACGCAAAGATTAATAAAATAATAATAATAATGATAATAAACTTTGTAAATTTTATCGATAAGAATTACGATGCATTTAATGATAATAATATTTATTACAATAATAATAACTTAAGTTTACATATTTATAAGTCTGTGTATGTCTATAATTTTATAAATATTAAATAATTATTATTAGAATTTGTTGTTCTTCTTATACAAAAAAAAAAGAACCCGTGGTAATGCGAATTGGAGAAAACATTTGTTATTGCTATTCGTTGACTGGGCTTTTTTGTTTTTGTATATCTCTTGCAAATATTTACCC
>NW_024003693.1:0-3481 GCF_014805625.2 Glossina fuscipes
GCCCCCGCCCCGTTAAAATTATGGCAAGTCTGGGAAGTACGTTCTAGGCCGCACCGTTAAGTTGGTGGGTGTAGGCCCAGTTGAGATGAACTCCTGGCTAATGCTGGACCTGGCACTGAACGCTAGTCTCATAAGGGCTAGCGTCAACCCACTGCATGGCCTCACTGCTTGCAAAGATAACCATGGGGTGCTAACACCAACTACACCAGCGGAACCGGATAGCGGCTTCCCAGTTGGGGCCCAATTCAAATCAAAATGTCTACAAACCAAAAATCAAACACACCAACAGGCATTAGGGGTCACGCCGGCGCTTTGAGCGAAGAGAACCCCTTCAAAGTGAGCGGGAGAATAACGAGGACGCCAGTAGGCGTGCAAACGCAGCCTCAGTTAGGACAGACGCTCCCAGAGACGCCAACCCACACACCAGTGGACGTGGAGGACGTGGCAGCCTTCGTAAAGCTGGGCGGCTACATAAACGATCTGGTTGCGATGCTGCAGGAAAACGATGGAAAAAGGCGGCACATAAACCAACAAATGCGCGACACAATACACGGCATCAAAACGATGTATGAAAAATGCCGGCTTGATAAGGACGCCACACGCACTTCTCGCAAGGAGACTAGGGATAAGAGTATCCAAACTTCCCCGCGCACATACGCACAAAAGGTGATGGAGCGAAGCGGTGGGGTCACGCCGCTACAGTATGCAAGCGGGGAGAAGCGAACACAGCCTGGGGCGAGTAAACGTAAGCAGCCCGGGGATGCGGACACGCCGACCGCCAAACGTCGTAACGTAGCCATCACGGGGGCCGCTGAACAGCACACCGCTAGCGCCCCTAACGGCCAGCGCCCATCGAAGGACTTGGAGTGGCAGAAGGTCAGAGCGAAAATGAAGAAGAAAAGAAAGGCAGATCGGCTAAAAGAAAGACCTGCGAAGGGTAGACCCGACGCTATCGTCATAGCAGCTAAAGGCGAGCTCTCATACGCGGATATGCTCCGTAAAGTTAAGGACGAACCGCAATTAAGTAAGGTTGGTGAGGCGGTGCAAAAGATAAGAAGAACGCAGAAGGGCGAGCTTCTCTTGCAACTAAACCAGAGCGGAGAGAAGGCGGAAGAGCTGAGAGCGGCAGTGGGCTCCTTTTTAGGAGGGGAGGCCGAAGTCAGGTGTCTGAAGCAACGTAAAATGGTCGAGTGCAAGGACATCGACGAAGTCACCACCAGGGAGGACATAAGCAGCGCACTTAAGTCCCAATATGGGGTGGCATCCGCAGAGGTGGTCAACTTAAGAAAAGCATATGGCGGCACGCAGACGGCGCTCATTACCCTACAGCAGGAGGAAGCCGCTAAGCTACTGGCAGGCGGGAAATTGCGCATAGGCTGGGTGATCTGTAGGATCAGAGAGCGCACACCTTTGTTGAGATGTTTCCGATGCCTGGAGTTTGGGCACATAGCAAAGCAATGTGCAGCTCCATCTGACCGGTCAAAGGCTTGTCGGAGGTGTGGAGAGGATGGCCATATTGCAAAAAACTGCACTAAGGACCCTTGCTGCATGTTCTGCAGAAAGACGCCGAATCTAGATGCTAAGCACGTGGCGGGAAGCGGGAAATGCCCGCTGTTCAAGCAGGCACTGGTCGGTAAAGCGCGGAAATGAGAATAATGCAGATTAATCTCAATCACGGCGAAGCAGCTCATGACCTACTTCGGCAAAGGGTCGTTGAGAAAGAGGTGGACCTGGTACTACTGAGTGAACCATATCGCAGGGCAAGTCAAGGCACTTGGGTAACCGACGCGTCCCAAAAAGCAGCAATTTGGGCGCCTGGTCCTATAGCACTTTTGGATGGGGACTGCCAGCACAGCGGATTCGTCAGGGCGACAGCTAAATATATATGCTGCTATCGTTGCTACGCTCCTCCAAGCTGGACACAAAGCGAATTTCAAAGCATGCTAGATGAACTCGTCGCAGATGCCCGGGAGAAGCCTTCCGTATTAATTGCGGGGGACTTCAATGCTTGGGCCTTTGAGTGGGGCAGTAAGGCCTGCAATGCGAGAGGACGCAGCTTGCTGGAGGCTTTCGCCATGCTGAAAGTATCTCTTCTGAACGATGGGCAGCGAGATACGTTTCGTAAGGCAGGAAGGGGCTCGAAAGTAGACCTCACCTTTGTTAGCGACAGTCTAGTGGCCAGATGCAAGTGGTCGCTGAGCGAGGAGTACACAAATAGCGATCACCAGGCCATCTTCCTCGACATAGCATCCAGAGAGGACAAAGGTAATAGGTGGAATAAAACTACCGGGCCGAGGTGGAGAGATGCACTTTTTGACGAGGATGTCTTTAACACCATTATGGACTCCTACGTGGGTGGAGACGGTACAGCTGGTGAACTCCGGCAAAACGTAGGGAAGTTGCTGGTACAAGCATGCGACGCCGCCATGCCCCGAAGACGAAATACACGGAGAAGAGGGTCTCCGTGCCATTGGTGGACCGAAGAGATAGCGTCTCTAAGAGCGAACTGCTTGAAAGCCAGAAGAAAAGTGCAGCGCTCGAGAGGTAGGGAAAACTTCAATGAATTGCTCCTACTCTAGAGAGACCTGCGCAGTGACTTAAAGAAAGCCATAAGGGCCATCAAAAGGAGAAGTTTTGAGGAAATATGCCAGGATGCCGATATTAACCCATGGGGAACGGCATATGAAGTGGCCTTGAAGAAGGTCAAAGGACAGTAGGCACCGCAAATCACGTGTCCGCTCGCGCTCCGAAGAATAGTAGCGACACTTTTCCCGCAGAGGCCGCCGTATGTGTTGGTAAACCTCCTCGGCAGGGAAGAGGAAGCCATACCAGCAATTTCTGCCGACGAGCTTTTAAGCGCCTGCAAGCGGATTGGGGACAAAAAAACCCCTGGACCAGATGGAGTCCCAAACAAGGCCTTAAAGGCAGCGATACGAAGGAGGCCAGACGTCTTGATGATGTTGCTGCAAAGGTGCCTGGAAGAAAGGACGTTCCCTGACGTGTGGAAGATCCAAAGGCTGGTCCTTATTCCGAAGGCCAATAAGCCACTGAACGAGCCATCGTCATACCGACCCATCTGCCTGTTGGACACAATGGGCAAGGTATTGGAAAGGGTCGTATATGAACGCCTGCTAGCTGTGGTTGAAGAAAGACGTGCTCTATCGGATAACCAGTATGGATTCCGTAGAGCGCGGTCTACAATAGATGCCATAAGCCACGTCGTGGCGCTTGCCTCAGACGCCATAGCCGGTGACCGATGGAGGGGCGGTGACAAAAAGTACTGCGCCGTCGTTACGCTAGACGTTAAAAACGCTTTCAACTCGGCGGACTGGGGGCTCATCCGCAAAACCCTCATAAGGATACGGGTTCCAAGGTATATACTTGAGATAGTGACAAGTTACCTTTCGAACCGCACGTTAGTGTACGACAGCGATGATGGAAAGCAATCGCATAAAATATCGGCGGGTGTTCCACAGGGGTC
>NW_024003694.1:0-1458 GCF_014805625.2 Glossina fuscipes
TACAAAGTAATCAGGAGTTTTTCAAAATACAAGATTCTACTGGAACTATTTATCGATGCTTGATGGTGCTTAAAGGGTCATTTTTCACGTTGCAGACCACGTTTGCGTTTAGCAATAATAAAGAATGTCTCAGTAACTTTTTTATATTTGGTATGCTACATTTATTAAATTATAAAACAAAAAAATATTGACAGACGTGCAGTTAATTCTAAAGATGTTTAAATTGTCGTAAACTATTGAAGTGTTTATGTATTTATTTATAGTTTCCATAAACTATAAAAATAAAGAAAAAAATTTATGTAAAAATAAACAAGCAAAACCTTAATACCAAAAACCAATAGTCGTAATACCAATCAATAAACCAATAGTCGTAAATACGTTAAGTTTAACTAGCCAACGATATGAAGTGATAAACATTAAAATTTAAATTAAATAGGATGTAGCCGAAGTGCATTGTTCGATTGTTTTCATGGAAATTTAATTTTCCTCCTTTCCTTTTGAAAATTCCTGCATCTTTGCAAAGATATTTGTTGGATTGAAAACCTCGTAAATATATATTCATTGCTTGAGTAAAAGCAAAATAAAAATAAAACAGAAACACTCTTATCTGGCAACATATAAATAGCGATAATGTTTATCAAATCGCATCCAAGTATACAAATTGTTAACCTTTCTATATAATTGTTAACGTATGTAACTATGTAAACAGCATAAATTAATATACAGCTTAAAATATTATGAAGGCCGCATAGGAAAGTCAAGGCGGTCAACATCTAAGGTTCTTATTAATCGAAAGTGCCTGAACCGATTTAATCCATTGTGACAGGTGTTCAAGCCTCCAAGTCCGCAAGGCGTCCTGGTCTTATCGACAAAAGCATTTTGCGAATTTTGCTTATTGAGTTGTCAATTAACAATTAGCAAACAGTACAGTTACATATATTAATATCACGACCAACGATGTTATTAAAACATTTCACTGCTTTCGCAGCTGAGGACGGTTTAATTTTCGGCTCTTATTGATTCAAAAATGAATATGTTTTAAAAACCCTCTCAGAAATTTAAGTATAATAACAAATGATTCAAATTCTAGAAATACAATGGGAGCTTAACTCTCCAAAAAGACATTTTTATAAAAAATTCTGTTTAAAAACGAAAACCTCGAAAAAACCTCCACATTACCAGCAACAAAGTCGATTGTTTATTGTAAATATCTGCAGGATATCCGTTAAACTGTCAACTAATTTGTTATTTACGCTGTGTGCACATTACTTACGCAATAACAATAATCTAACTGCAAAGTCTATCTAATTGAATTTCGGTGCAACAAATAGAAAAGCAAAAGCTAGTTAGTTAAGTGGAATTTTAGATGACGTTACAATAAAAATCGGCGCACTGGCTTGTGGGAGTCTACCGAACATAACAGGATATATCTGCAGCTTTAATACTTTACCAACATTT
>NW_024003695.1:0-2783 GCF_014805625.2 Glossina fuscipes
AAAAAATTAACGGTTGCATTCAGTTGACTCTTAGAAGTAAATCTTCAAAAATTAACCATAGAAACTAGTATACAAGGAGAAGTAAAGGAAAAAACAATATAATAATTAAGTTAAATATAATATAATAATATAATAATAATACCAATATAATAATAAATTAAAGTGATACGACATGTATAAGTAAGAAGGGGGAAAAAAAGCAAAAAAAGGAACAAGCACGAACAGCACTAGCACAGAGGAGCACCCACAATCAGTGCAGAACCAAATTGCAAATGAAAGCTTACGCCATCTCAACTAAGTGAAACGTTGGCAACATACACACTAATAAACACCAATTCATTTTTGAATCATAATAAGATATTAAAATTAAAAGTTATTATAAATACGACGTAAGCAAATCGCGAGTATTAAGCAAAGTTGTTTTGATAGACTTTAAAGATTCCGTTATTGAAAGACAGCATTTAGATTTCTGGAAACAACTTTAAGCGAGTAGAACAGCTCATAAGTATATTTACATTGAGTCAGCTTAATGAAAACAAAGTGCCTAGAGAAGTTGTGGAAGCGACATTAAAGGTTACTTCTTTCTTTATGTGGAGGAATCGATAGTAACGTTAATTAATTTAATTAAAGTGAAAACACGAAGCATAAATCTATTCATAAATTCTCAAGAACAGAACAGAAGCAACCTATTTTCGGAAGCAGGCAAAGAAAACAACGAGTCCGAACTGAAAATCCTTTCAAATTCTTTTAAGTTAGTTTGAAGCTGATAGGATCGCAATTCCAAGGAGAAGGAAGAAAACGGTATAATATCGTCAGCGTACATTGAGATCTGGCTGGATTTAATCACCGAGGGCAGATCATTAATGTTCAAATTAAATAAAAAAGGTCCTAAGTGGCTGCTTTGAGAAACGCTAGACGTCACGAAAAACTCACGGTGATGAGGATAAACAAAACCCTGAAAGATCTGTTATGTTAATAAGAGCCTATCCATTTCACTAAATAGAAAGGCAAGCCAGAGGCTTGGAGTTTAAAGGTAAGCAATTTATGGTTAACCAAATCAAATGCTTTGCTTAAATCAGTGCATCTGTGCGAGAGCCACTAGAAAAAGACTCGAAAACATGACAAGTAAACTCTAACAAATTGGTGACCGTAACTCTTCCTTTCCGAAAGCCATGCAGTTGTGGAGAAATATACGAATTAATGGCAAAGGCCAAATGCGGAGTCACAATTCGCCCAATCAGCTTAGGGAAGACACTCAACTTGGCTATGCCTCCGTAGTTCTCAACGAGTTGTCTGCTTCCAATTTTGTGATTAGGAATAAGGAAACTACTCTTCCAACTCGAAGGGAAAAAACCTAAATTCAAGGACCGGTTAACAACCTTAGAGATAAAACCATATAACTCGACAGCACAAGATTTAAGTACACATGATGGCATTCCTTGTTGAACACAAATTCGCATCGATTGAAATGAGCCTTGTGTGGTCTCCTTCCTATCCTTTCCACGTTCGATCAATCGATTCTGTTTAGAAATAGTTCTCAGTTTCCAAGAGCCACTAGTATCACTGCCACTACATCAAAACAGATCATTACTTAAAGTCCTTGTATTTTAGATCAACCCGTATTGGTAAATTTGATAGCCGGGAATACTAACACGTAAACAACAACGTTAACCGCCGCCATTCGAAGAACTTCCTTTCACTAAACTTAGTCAATTTAAATTTAATTGTAAACTAATTATGCACCTAGAGTCTATTTTCGTGATTCATTCCATTTAACCTCCTTTCCGCATTCTTTTAATGCTCATTTGATGTATTAATAATGCACACAAAGCCACTGAATTTTGTGTTTTGTGTTGTGAAAGTTATTTAAACTCCCGTTTTTTTTTTTTTTTTTTAGTTGACTTTTTGAAATATAAATCGTAGTGTATTTTTTTATTCAATTGTGTTGCTAAATTTGTTACCGAGCACCTGGCTAGGTAAACATGGAACTATAATATAAATACTAAGCAATTATATTCGTGCAAATATTTCAAATCTTTTTGGTTCATATTTTATCACGTTTATAACAATCAATATTATAACAAGTTTTGAGAAAAATGCCGTTTTGAGAAAAATTACCCCGTTAACTTTTGCACTTCTTGTTCTTTGTTATTGACTTCATCATTGACGATGTATGCATATGCTTTGGCTTTTAAACCCGTAAATTTTGTCATAATTCTCTCAACATTCTCATCTTCCATCAAACCTGATATTTTTTTGTTATTATAATGGAGAGGTAATCTGATGTGTCAAATTTGAGCATTATTTTTAATAACGTCACAAATATCATACCATATGTCATTCTTCGGCCTTGATTAACTAAAAAGTTGCATTACATCGACCGGTTAGAGAATTCTAGCACAGTTACCCCCATATATACTGGTTTATTGGTTTTATCATGCATTATTTCCATTTTACTTAATTCAATACCATGCATATATACATACATGTAGACGTCTATAGCGTTTAGAATTTCTTTTCTTCTCTTCTCATAATTACTCACTGAATAAACATCCCGATGCTTTTCAACATTTTCCATGGTTTTACCATCAACGGCATTACTCATTATTTTATAGAAGTTCTTCCCGAACTCATTTTTGGCAACTTTTGTTCAATTGGTGCTTAACTTAATGCAGGTTTCTAACCAAGCCTTTTTACTAAATTTTAGTATTTTATGAATACATTTTAACTGCAACCCTTGTTGCAAGCAGAGGAGCGGATTTTTTAAATTAATCTTATAATTC
>NW_024003696.1:0-526 GCF_014805625.2 Glossina fuscipes
GAGGAAAAGCTTCTTTGAGGTTAAATCGTACAAGCCTTCTATGATTTTACGTTTTTTTCTAACATACTTAAATGTATGCGCCAAGTGATTGTGAAATTTTTATTCAAAATTGTAAACAGCTGTTTCCAGAAAATGATTTGCAAAGTTTAAAACAGCAATAAGGAACTTGCCATTTCATTCCACTTCATTTTAGGGAGCTCACAAACATCTCACTGCCTGTTTTCTTCGAATGTCAAGGTTCAACCCTCTTTGTCTTAAACGTATACCCCGTTTATAAGTCTTTTAATATCTAGTCACTAATATATTTCGCCATTTTTGTTAATCCTTTTTCCTGTCGGATTTTTCGAAAGTTTTTGCTGTTTTCCATATGGATGAGTAAGATGGCTTTATTTTATGACAATTGCAGTTAAAACATCGAAAATCTCTATTTAATCTATCTCTGTTATTACTTTCCCAACAGTTTAGGGAATTTCGCTTTCTATGGAATCAGTTGTTTTTCCAGCGAACTTATTTTATCAGTTATGTG
>NW_024003696.1:536-828 GCF_014805625.2 Glossina fuscipes
TTCACAAACAACTAGTGTCATTCGAACTCGTAAATACTTCTCGCCAATTTCACATTGCCCCGTGCTGTAAATATTTGTTATCGGTCTCGTATTGCACTCTACTGTAAACATTCTTCCGTTTTCGTTAAAGTGCTGACTGTACATGAGTGGATAACCCAAAGGCTTCCTATAAGTTAAATTGCACAATTTTAGTCAGTTCATTTTCAGACATCAATAACAACACCGTCTTGAAGTTCGTCAAATAAAATAAAATTTGCGAAATAATAAAAATTGTTTTTTAATTAAAAGGATA
>NW_024003696.1:838-1068 GCF_014805625.2 Glossina fuscipes
AAAAGTATTCTACCGTTGCTAATTTAAGGTCAATAACATCAGTATGAACATCGGTACATTATCAATTTGTATATTAGTCTGCCGTAAATTGCGATTTCATATTAATTTGTCCACCTTGCCTTGTAAATTATTTAGGAGGATAGATGCAACTGGGGGCATGACAACTTTTTTTAAATATTGTTCGCAACGAACAACCACACAAAAGTATGTAATTTACACACATTTTTGCC
>NW_024003696.1:1078-7479 GCF_014805625.2 Glossina fuscipes
AGGAAAAAAAATAAGATAAAAAATAATGCATGTATAAATAAGAAAGAAAAAAAAATTGAAAAAGAAAGAAAGCATGTACACAACTAGCACAGATGCACACCCACGACAGGTACAGATCCAAGTGGCAAGTGAACCCTTAACTCATTGCAAACACGCAAAGGCAACCGATACAGTAAACGGCATCAGTTAATTTTTGAGTCATAATGAGATATTAAGGTTAAAAGTGTCGTTACATTGCGCAGTCATCTTCCTCTCCAGCTAACAAATTTCAAACCCGTAGCGTAGCGTGTGGTTCGTCACCTCTGAATTCTCCTAAGTCCGTTCCGTTGGTGCAAGTTAGCGATTCCTTAAAGTCTACAAAGAATGTTAGTGTTTTTGCTACGGCTGAGTCGGTCGGTAACATAAAAGTTACAAAAAAGCCGGGAAGTCCTTCTGGCTTGAGCTATGCTGAAGTGGCAAGGCTATCTCCTCCCATTGATGTCAATCAATCGTCTCAGGCGTCATCGTCAAAACTAATAATGATAACAGTAAATCGTCCTCTCCTCCTGGCTGTTCCACTGTAAACGCTGGTCGCCAAACTGAGCACGTCGCACAAGGTGCTCGTGCAAGTGTGGTTACCCCTTCTATATTTTCTGCAACTCATAACTCCCGCCCTTCAACCCTGCTGCTTCTAGTACAAACGACATAAGCTTGAAGGCAGTTCCTCCTAGAAAGGCAATATTTGTGTCAAGACTGGCACCAGATACATTTGTTGATAACATAAAAAGTTATCTGGCAGCGAAAGCCCCTTCTGTCAATTTAAAACGCATTAGTATTTTCAAATTAGCTCCTTCTAAATCTAGAGCTATCTCATCTTTTAAAATTCTAGCTCCGACTGAAAATATGGATTTGATGTTAAGTAAACCATTGTGGCCTGTTGGATCCTCAATTAAGGAATTTATCCCTCGAGATCGACCCCGTAATGCTAATGCAGTAGCTCTTTCCTCCTCACGAAACTAAATATTTCTTCAGGCTCATTTTCCCTCATTTATCAAAACGTTAGGGGCCTAAATTCAAAAATTCGTTCTAACTTCCCAAATTCAATGAACACGGAGTTTTCTTGTCTGGTCTTTACTGAAACATGGTTAAAGCCGGATCTACATTCGTCGGAACTTTTCCATAATTCGTTTCAAGTTTCAGAAATTATCGATTGTATCGCAATGCTGGTGGTGTTTTAGTTGCCATTTCTTCGGCAGTTCCCTCCTATTCACTTGAATTTCAAACTACTCCCCACGTTGAATTTATTGCCATTCGAGTGAAATTTCCTAATAAACACTTATTTGTGACCTTCCCCCAAATTCGGATATCTCTGTGTATATGAAGCAGGCCGTCCTCATTTGTGAAGTGCGCAAGCAATCTAAACCTACCGATATAGTCATTGCGTTGGGTGACTTCAATTTGCCTCAAGTCACTTGGTGTTACAGTGATAGTTGTGGCTGTTTGATTCCTACCTCAACATCTGGTAGAGCCGTTCTGTTCTTTAATGAATTATCTGATCATAATTTAGTTCAATAGAATGGTACCCCTAAGTGCAATGGTGGATTGCTTGATCTTTGCTTCGCCAATTTTCCTGAGATTTGTGTTAATCCTTGTCTTCCGTTTAGTTTACCTGAGGATCCATATCATCCAGCATTGGGTGTTTCCTTTCATTACAAGTCTGTTGGTTCGATGAACCTCTATAACGTTCCAAATTCAAATTCTTCATATAAATTTTATGATTTCCATAAAATCAATGTTTCCATACTAAAATCTCATCTTTCTCATTTTGTGCTCGATTTCTCAGAGGGAAGCATTGATAGCTTACTGTCGTCGTTCTACAATGTATTAAATCAAGCTATTTCTGCATCCGTTCCGATCAAGCAGTCCCGTCCTCGAAGTAAGGATCCCCCGTGGTTTAGTAAGACAATTAAATATTACAAAAATAGGAAAAACATGCTTTTCAAAAAATTTTCGAAAAGTTGTTCTTCTTTCGACTATTTCGCTTACTCTGTGGCAAGGCATAAATTTAATTCCCTCGACTGCCAATACTATTGCAGATACCTTCAGTTTGTTAAATCCTCCTTGTTTGCTAATCCTAAATACTTTTTTAAATTTGTTAACTCAAAAAGGAAAATCTCCATAAATCCCCCGCATGTGTCTTTTAATGGCTCCGAGTCCTCGGATGATTTTGAAACCTCAAATGTCTTTGCGGAATACTTTCGACAGAACTTTTCAACTGCCAATTTTGATTTATCAGCAAAGTATCCATATCCGATTTCTAATTTAATTTCAATTCCTAACTTTGTTATATCTGAAGAGGACGTTTTTGTAGGTTTGAGCTCCTCTCTAAAATATAATTGTTCGTCTGCACCTGATGGAATCCTTATGTGTACTTATATCTTGTGCTGGCGAGCTATGTGTTGTTATCTCAAAGATTTTCAACAAATCCGTGAATTCAGGTGTTTTCCCTTTGTGTTGGAAGACTTGTTTCCTTATTCCTATTCACAAAAGTGGTAGTAGACAACTTGTAGAGAACTATAGAGGCATTGCCAAGTTGAGTGTCTTGCCTAAACTGTTTGGGCGAATTGTGGCTCAGCATATAGCCTTTTCCATGAAATCGTATATTTCTCCCCTCCAACATGGTTTTCAAAAGGGAAGATCTACAGTCACCAACTTGTTATAGTTTACTTGTCATGTTTTCAAGGCTTGTTCTAGTGGCTCTCGCACAGATGTTATATACACTGATTTAAGCAAAGCGTTTGATTTGGTTAATCATAGACTACTTATCTTTAAACCCCAAGCCTCTGGCTTACCTTTCTTCTTAGTGGAATGGCTAAGCTCTTATCTCCATGGTAGATCATTCAGGGTTTTATTTAACCTTATTACTTCGGATGAATTGCCCGTGACGTCTGAAGATAGCCACTTAGGACCCATTTTATTTAATTTATACATCAATGATTTGCACTCCGTTATTAAATTCAGCGAGATCTTAATGTATGCTAATGATGTGAAACTATTTTCTTCCTTTTCCGTAGAATCGCAATCACATCATCTTCAAAGTGATTTGAATAATTTGGTTGCGTGGTGCTCTTTCAAGGAAGTCGTTCAGTACTCAATATTCATTGATTCGCACAAGTTGGAAGACGCCGATTCGTTCACAGATGTAGGCGTTCTATTTGATTATAGGTTACGTTTCAATTTGCATATTGAGCTCTCGTTAAGTAAAGCTAGGTCCGCGCTTGGTTTTATAAAGAGGTGGTCCAGAGAGCTTGATGATCCTTACATTACGAAAAGGCTTTACATGTGTTTAGTTAGAGCTATACTTGACTATGACTCTGTTGTATGGTCTCCTTCATATAGGTGCTATGTAGATTCGATTGAATCTGTTCAAAAGCAATTCTTGCTGTTTACCCTTAGGAATTTGGGTTGGGACCCGATTGCCCCTCTTCCACCCTATGAAAATAAGTTGCTTCTGTTATCCTTACCGTCACTGGAGAAACGTAGATTTGTTCTTGGGGTTTCCTTTGTAATCAAATTAATAAATGGTACAATTGACTCGCCCGTATTACTTCGTGAGGTAGGCTTTAACGTCCCTAACCGCTTCTCTAGGCACATTATCTTGATAAAGCTTAGTCAATGCAAATATAATTAGAATTACCCGCTCAGAGTTGTTTGCAAGAATCTAAATGACATCTATCACTTATTCTCTTTAAAGTCCATTACTAACCTTAAAACCTTAAAAAGTCATTATGAGTCGAAAATTAATTGCTGCCAACAATTATCGGTTCCCAAGCTTATGCATGTTTGCGATGGCTTAGGGGTTCACTTGCAATTTGCTTCTGTACCGGTTGTGGATGTGGCTCTATGCTAGTTGTGTACATGCTTTTTTTCCTTCTTATTTGTTTTATTGTACTTATACTAAGTTTTAATATTAATTAATTTAAGATTTACTTTAAGAGTCAATTGAACTCGACATCCATTTTGTTTTAGTTGAGTTTCTAGTATATGTGGAATAAATAAATAAATAAATAAATAAATAAATAAAAGTTAGTTTAACTACGACATAGGCAAATCGCGCGTATTGAGCACAGTTGCTTTTAAAGAATCCGACATTGAGATTGAGTGATAGAGATCATTTAAGTTTCTGCAAACAACTCTGAGCGGGTTAAATAGTCCATAATTATATTTACATTAAGTTTAATGAACATAAAGCGCCTAGAGAAGCGGTTAGGGACATTAAAGTTTATCTCACCAAGTAATGTGGACGAGTCGATAGTACCATCAATTAACTTAATTAATGAAGAGACACCAAGATTATATTTACATATCTCAAGTGGCAGTAAAGATAGCAGAAGCAATATATTTGCATAGGAATGCAAAGAGACAAGCTGGTTCCAAACCAAGTTCTTAAGTGTAAACAGCAAGTATTGGTTTTGAACTAATACCATTCAATCTCAGGGAGACCACACAATGGAAGCATACTCAAGTATTGCTCTAACTAATGAAATTAAGTGCGGGGCGAGTTTTATATAAAGAGAGCTCAATATGTAAATTAGAACGTACTCTTTGGTCGAAAAGAACCCCTAAATCGATCAACCCCTAAATCACCAATAATCAACCTCTAAATCAAATCAACTTTCTCCAATTTTTGTAAGTCAATGAAGTACTTAGTACTGAATAACTTCTTTCTTAAGAAAGAAAGCTTCTTATACTTTTTTAGATTTAAGGATTCCCATCAGGTCCAGACGCAGAACTGTATTTTAGAGACCTTAAACCAGTACAGACCTTAAAACATTAGGAATCAAGACCGAATTAGATATCGGATACGGATAGTTGAAATGGAATTAGCAGGTGAAAAATTTCGTCGGAAGTATTCAAGAAAGAGATTCGAAATTTCAATATCGTCAACTGAAAGTATCCGCAATAATATTGGTGGTTGAGGTAATTAAATCTATGCCCAAATTTTTGTAATATTTAATGGTCTTGTTAAGCCATGGCGAGGATCTGCTTCGAGGGCTAGGTTGCTTGATCGAAATGGATGCAGAAATAGCTAGGTTTAATACGTTAGAGAATGAAGACAGAAAGGTTTCAGTATTTCGAGCAGAGAAGCCGACCATAATATGCGGGAGATGCGATTTAAGCAGTAAAACATTGGTTTTATTAAAATCATAATATTTATTGGAGGAAGTTGGATTTCCCACGTTAGAGTAATTCAAGGGACCAATATGGCTGCAATAAAAGGAAATATAAATTGCTGGCTGACACGGACCCTAAGAATAGGTGGTAGCGAAGGCAGGATGTTTCTTATAAATAGTTTCTTATAAGTAGTGATATGCGCCTTTGGGGGAGGAAGTTGCGTGTAACAGTTCTTTGGCAATTTTCAACCGGATGACAAATAATTCAACGTCGGCAGGGGTGAGAAATTTAATTGAATAGGACGAGACAGTAGCGGATATGGCAATTAAAACAACACCAGGGGGTGAGTGTGGAAGAGCTATCTAGTTAGTATTAAAGGATCCATCACGAGGAATGAATTCCTTAGTTTAGGATCCAACTGCCCACAATGTTTGTTGAACAAAATTTGCATGTTTTCAGTCGGAAATAACACTTTAAAAGACGAGAGAGCTCTAGATTGAGATCTAACTATTTGAAAATGCTTACACGGTTCAAATTGACGGATGGGACACATGCAGCCAGACAACTTTTTATGTTATCTTCAGAGGTGTCAGATGCCGGCCATGGCACGTAAATTGCCGTTCTGGGGGTAATGCCATCTAGCAGGCGGCATCTCTACAACAACGTGAACAAACACCCCATGTTAGAAGGCTACAGACAAAATAAAAAGAAAAACAAAAAAAGTTTGGTAAGAACACAGTAAACAAAAAGAAAAACTGCAAGTGTAAAACAACGCTGATGTTTGGGAGCAACAACACGCAAAAACAAAAAATAGACTTTTTGACGAGAACACCAAGTGCTGATCACAATGTAAATATCTACAACAATAGTTCAATATATTTAAATAAATTTAACACTTTTATAATTAATTATGCTTTAAAACCACATTAAGCAATAATATAAAAAAAATACCGAAAATTTCTGCACATAGAGTAAAAAATGCGACCACAGTGCTCAAACAATAAAAGGAATGAATAACTTTCCAAAATTTTAAATTCTTTAAAAGTTAATATCAAAGTCAATAAGCGTGTGTTAAAAGTTGTATTGGTATATGTAATCTGCTGAATTGCTGCTACTTTATATGCGCGGAAAGGAAAATGTACCAATTTTTAATCAATCGTGGGAAGTGATTATACTTGCGATTGCATTTAATTTGATCATTTATTCACTTGAAAATGACATTTGTTGAAAAAAGTTGTTAGAATATA